>NC_045985.1:18800056-18832556 GCF_010909765.2 Amblyraja radiata | reverse complement strand
CGGCAGGTAGCACAGCCTTGATGGCTGTCTCTAGATTGTCCCTGTCGAAGCGGCCATAGAAGTGATTAAGCTCCTCAAGGAAGGAGGCGTCGCTGGATGTGGGGGTGGTGTTGGAGGGTCTGTAGTCCGTGATGGCCTGGATGCCTTGCCACGTGCGTCGGGGGTCGGAGTTCCGGACACAATTCCTCCTTTTATTATACACACACTCACACGCACACACATTCACAATTGCAGATGTTGCTGAAACACAATTGCCGCTGTGGATGTAACAAACACTTACCAGTTCTGTAGATTTATTCAACACCCCGTGCACGTCTTAAGCGCCATCTTGCCTCCGACCGGAAATTACGTAATCGCCGCCATCTTACCGATCGCCGGAAATGACTTCATCGCCGCCATCTTACCGATCGCCGGAAATGAAGTCATCGCCGCCATCTTACCAATCGTCGGAAATGACGTAATCGCCGCCATCTTCAAACCGCCAAAATCACAAAATGTCCGCCAATTTTAAATTTAAACACAGTCTGATCGAAATAAAAAAGGTTCTTTCGCGCATTACTCGCCTGAAAACGTTGCAACAAATGAATTTCAATTTACATCACCATTTCAAACACAATAGACATCATGCCTTAGTTACCTGAAAACCGGTGCAACCAAGAGAAACAAATTTGCAAAACGCTTTATAACAATAACAAATGGTTTTTATTTTCAATTCACAGATCAAACACAT
The DNA here is from genome assembly GCF_010909765.2 of Amblyraja radiata. NCBI lineage: Eukaryota > Metazoa > Chordata > Chondrichthyes > Rajiformes > Rajidae > Amblyraja > Amblyraja radiata. Next base: position 18,831,826 of record NC_045985.1, on the reverse strand, counting down.
ATAGATAGACAAATATACAAATGCTTTTTATTTTCAATTCACAGTTCAAACCAATATAGATAGACAAATATACAAATGCAAATGCTTTTTAATTTCAATTCACAGTTCAAACACAATATAGATAGACAAATATACAAATGCAAATGCTTTTTATTTTCAATTCACAGTTGAAACACAATGTAGATAGACAAATATACAAACTCTTTCCAACAAAATGCCAAGAAACTTCAGAGCATGGTGAATAACATACATATCAATTGGCTGAAAAAGCACTCACCTGGGAGCAGAGCTGCAGCTCAGAGAGCCGTGACCCTTTCACTTCGTGGTCGGGAAGAAAGTGATAGAAGCAGGACGCTTCCGGGTTTTATAGCCCCTTCCTCCCCTGCCGCCAGCGGGGGCAGCAGAGAGAATGGGGAATGATGTAAAAACATTAATATCTCGGTCATATTTCATCGAGGGGAAGAATCCTCGGCACACATGCGGCAGAGGGGGAACTGAGGGAGGTGGCCAAAAATGACGGCCGTAGGTGGCGGCGTTCTGTCGTATATCGCAGCACAGATCGGGAAAAGCGGTCAAGAACTGAGTTTTAGTAATATAGATACTTCGATTCCAAAAGATGTGTCTGGAGTACAAATTAGTTTTCCAGGGGACTTTATGTAAGGTTTTACCGTCCATTCGGGGCGGCGGGAAGGAGGAAGTGTTGCTGGTGGACATATTGAAGAACAGGGAGCAGTCACCATTCAAACACCAGGCACTGACCACATGGCTGGATGACAAGGCATGGGAGATGAGGGTTGTGCGATTTTACCTCAGAATATTGAAAGATATACCAGTTATGAAATCAGAGAGTGAGTTGGATGACATGTTTATGGATTTAGCAACATTTTATGTTGTCTGCTTTACATTTACAATATTACATAATGAGGATCTCTACCTGTCAAAGGCAAACAAAGTGACTCTTGGTTTAACTTGCCATCTGTGTCCCAGCAGACGAGGGAGCTATCAGGATAATTCCTGGAATTTGCCACCGCCAATGTAGCAGATGGGAAAATAAAATTTGCTGTTGGATCTGTGCGGGATGAAAGCAACATCGGAGCGTCAATTTACCTGTATGATGGAGGATGTCTGGAGAACCGGTGCTTTGTTCCTCCGTCACAACCCGAGATACCTACGTCTAGTAGAACAACACATGACAGTGTGACGCTGCAGTTACAGCCTCCAACATTTGGTGCCGGTGAGATTGTAGGCTACAAGATAGAGTACCGAGGTAGGCAGCAGGAGGAATGGACAATTCTGGACACACCTGATCAATGCCACTCCTTCACAGTACCTGGGTTACAGCCACACCAGGACTATCACTTCCGATGCAGAGCAGTGACCAAGGTCGGGGTCAGCAAGACTAGTGAGAGCTACAGGGGCATCACCCGGCCAGCAAGTCCACCTGGTAAACCAGTCTTCCAGGATTGTTCATCCAGCCCAATACTACACTGCGACAGACCAGGTCAGATTGGAACTGACGTTAAAATATGTTGGTACAGAATTGAATATAGAGAAGATCCATCAGTTAAACCAAACATGGAGGGTAAATTATGGGAAGAGGTTAAGTCATCCGACACACAATGCCACTATCGTTTAGTGGGATTGAAACCCGAGACCGTCTACAGTGTCCGAGTGTCTGCTGACTGTGGAGGAGCGGGATCTAGTGCAGCAAGTGAGGAGGTTTCAATAAAAATAGAAAATGCCCAAAGCAGAATAGCCCTGGAGCTTCTCGGAGAAACGCGATTAATATGCAGAGGAAACCCTTCCATTTACAATCTAAACCTGCAGATGGAGGTGGTTAATACGTCCAAACAACTTGTGAAATGCTCCTTTGGAAAACACACAAACGCACACAAAATGAAAACAGTTATAGTTTTGGGAGCAACTGGGTCAGGAAAGACAACCCTCATCAATGGGATGATCAACTACATCTTGGGCGTGGAATGGGGAGACAACTTCAGATACAAGTTAATAGAGGAAGAGACTGGAAAATCCCAGGCTGAGAGTCAGACATCCTCCATCACTGCCAACCAGCTCCACCATCAGATAGGATTGAACATCGATTACTCTGTGACCATCATTGACACGCCAGGATTCGGAGGCACCGAGGGCATCAAGCGGGATAAACAGATCACTGAGCAAATCCGTGAGTTCTTCACTTCCCCACAAGGCGTTGATCAGATCGACGTTGTCTGTTTTGTTGTTCAAGCTGCACTGGCTCGCCTGACTCCGACACAGAAATATGTCTTTGATTCGATTCTTTCTATTTTTGGAAAAGATATTGCAGAGAACATTAGGATCTTGGTGACATTCGCAGACATAGAGCAGCCCCCCATTCTGGATGCCTTGAATAAAGCTGGTGTGCCGTGTCCCGAAGACTAAACGGGAAAGCCAATGTACTTCAAGTTTAACAATTCAGCCATTTTTGCACAGCGTCCAATATCTGAAAACACGGGCAGTTTGGGGACATCCGGTGACAGCAGGAAAGATGAACAAGATGATATTAACTTTGCTGCAATGATTTGGAATATGGGAGCAAACAATATGAAGGAATTCTTCACAGCTCTGAACACGATGGAAACAAAAAGCTTGTGTTTGACCAAGGAGGTTCTGAAGGAACGTAAGCAGTTGGAGGCTATAGTGGAGGGATTGCAGATGCAGGTCCAAGCAGGACTGACCAAACTGGACGAAGTCAGGAGGACGCAACAGGTTTTGGATCAAAACCAGGCCAATCTGGATGCAAATAAAGATTTTGAGTATGTAGTTAATGTTGTTGTTAAAGAAAGGAAGTGGATTCCTTACCTCTCAAACAACTGTGAGCAATGTGACTTCACCTGCGACGCTCCTTGTTTTGTTGTTATCAGTCCACTTGGGTGTTGGTGCACATCGATGGATTCATCGGGGAAATGCACAGTCTGTCCTCAGAAATGTGACTGGGCCGATCACAAAAGACAATTTAGCAGGATTATCTGCAAAACAGAAAAGGAAAAGGGAACATACAGTGAGCTGAAAGAAAGGTATGAGAAGGCCTGCGGTGAGAAGATGACCCAACAAATAGTCAAGGAGTTACTTGCGCAGGAGTATGATGCGGTTCATGACAAAGTGCTGGAGCTGATTCAACGGGCGTCCAGGAGCCTTACACGACTTGATGAAATAGCTTTGAGACCAAACCCATTATCCACTCCAGCCTACATTGACCTCATGATTCTGGATGAAAAAAATGATGCGAAATCGGGCTTCCTGGAGCGAATTGATGCACTGAAGTCTCTAAAGGCTGAGTTACAGGAAAAAGTTGCGAAAGATGAGAAGTTGTCATCAGAGCTTTCGAAGGAAGATTCAGTGTCAATAAAACATGCTGCAGTGAAGCCTGAACAAATGTTTTCTAATGTGATGAATTGGTTCAAGCCCAAGAACTGATAAACATATCAGCTGTTCCCCAGTTGGGAAGTAGCTGTCAAACGGATAAACCCCGTTCTCAGTTCCTCTTTCTCCTTCCCCACCTGCCTACATCCTTACCCACCACAGCTTCAATGATACCCCAACCTCGCCCAGCCGGTGCCACACTGCTCGCTCCGGGTCAATCACCACTTGTACTGGCTTGTCATCCCAGTCCCACGCCGTTGCTTCATGACAGCACCAACGATCTATTCACGTCCCCTCCCATTCCACGTCTACTTCCCATCCCCCTTGGAAGGGTCAGCTGGATCAGAGCGCATATATCCTCAGTACACAGGGTGCCACGACTTCCACACCTTACCCACTCTCTCAATCACACACGCTCTCTGCACGGTCCAACAGCACATATAATCCTCCAGAGACATAGGAGGGGAAACATTCTCCCAGCTCTATCCCTCTCCTTAGTCTCAGTCAGAGTCTGACCCATGGGCTGTTGGGAGGTAAAATATGCACACACAGGATCAGCCGATAATTTGATCAGCCCCTCCAGCCTCAAGACAAGAGATAAAGTTCAGACCTCGCCTGGAGTCGCCACTGTGACAGTAAACACTCTGGGGAACTTCTCCAACTCACTGACACATATTCCCGGGCACGTTGAGATTTGGGGCTCACCAACAGCCTGAGAAGGACCATTAAAATGGAGCAAGATATCAGTGAGCTCCCTCCTTCACTCTCCGTGTGCTCACCACTCAGGGTTCAGCATCTTCCATGTCCTCGGCACCATCACCAGATGGACGATCGACCTTCACAATGGAGAACCAGCCTCAGGGAAAAGCCAACCAGATGCCCTCATCAGCACCTGAAACCATCTGCAATTGGGACCTTAAGGCACCAAACATCAATATAGAGTGGGTGACATCTACTCAATATCGCCATTTGAATGTGATTCAGGACAGATTCCATTGTGGTGTTTACAGGGGGCCAAGCAAACTGGTTAAGGGAAAACATTAGTTGGACCAGTGGACTACCCTTCCACAAACACGATGGACTGAATGGCCTTTTCCCGTGCTGTGGCTATCCCGGATTGCACCAGACCTGTTCTTAAGCTTTGAGTCCTACTTCACCTTGACGTGAGCTTCCGGTTCCATGTTTATTCCGTTACAGAGGTCTTGTTCTACCTCCGGGACAAGGGATAAAAGCATCGATGAAACTGAGGTGTAGGAAGGAATTGCAGATGTTGCTTTAAACCGAAGAAAGACACAAAGTGCTGGAGAAACTCAGCGGGACAGGCAGTATATCTGGAGTGGGGAATGGGTGACGTTTCGGGTCAAGATCCTTCTTCAGACTAGTCAGGGGAAAGGGAAATGAGACAGTGAAATGGAGAGATATAGAACAATAAATTAAAGATATTTAAATAAATGATGACGATAAAGGAAACAGGACATTATTAGTTGTTTGTTAGGAGAGAATAAAAACCTTGTGCGATCTGGGTTGGGGAGGGATGGAGAGAGAGAGGGAATACAGTGGTTATTTGAAGTTAGAGAAATCAATATTCATACCACTGCTGTAAGCTGCCCATGCAAAATATGAGATGCTGTTCCTCCAATTTGCTGTTCGCCTCACTCTGACAATGGAGGAGGCCTAGGAAGGAAAGGTCAGTGGGGGAAGGGAAGGAGAATTAAAGTGTTTAGCAAATTCAGGTACTGAGTAACGAGGATGAAAAATGAAATCTGATCCTCCTTATGAGTAGCCTCAGAGTCTTACCCTCATTAACAGGGAACATTGTGATGAATATATGGCTTAATCCAAAAAAAAGCTATTTTAATAATTAACTATTATAGATGTGCTGGGTTTGATTAATAAACCGTGTGTGCAAACTTTGATGATTCGTTGGGAAGTTCGGTTCTTGTTCTGGGACAAATGAGTAGGCTCATCAGAAGCTACAATGAACAGACCCTATCGATTATTGATCAGGATATCTGACAACTGGGAGACAGAACAAAGTAAGTGTCCAGCAGGGAATACCAGTAAGGGAAAAGTAACGAGAAGACGGCGATAGAAAGAGTGACAACAGAAGAAGAAACAGTTGATGAAATGGAGAAGGGTAAACGACACAACGGAGGAGGGAATTCGACAGGAATAGAGGGAAAGGAGTCAGAGAGAAAGAGACGTCGGTACCACACGCGTCAGGGAATGGGAGAAACATTAGGGGAAGAGGGAAGTGTTGGAGAGGAGGAGAGATGATGGAGAGAGACGACGAGAGGGAGAGAGGTGACAGAAAAGAGGCAGAGCCACTGGGGAGAGAGGAACGCGAACGTGATGAAAGGAAATGAGCGCAGTCAAAAACAGAGAGCGGCAATGGAGAGGAGCAGAGAAAGTGGTAGAGAGATCACGGGGGGGGGGGGGGTGAGGTGATCGAGAGAGTCAGGGATGTGATGACGCTAACAGAGGAGGAGAACGGCAACATGAAGTGGGGCAATGGGAGAGGTGACAGAGAGTGGGGCAATGGGAGAGGTGACAGAGAGTGGGGAAATGGGAGAGGTGACAATGGGGCAATGGGAGAGGTGACAGTGGGGCAATGGGAGAGGTGACAGAGTGGGGAAATGGGAGAGGTGCCGATGGAGTCAAAAGAGGGAAACAGAAGATGTAGTACAGACCCGAACTACAAATTTCTTCCAGAACCAAGTAATCTCTTCCCCTGATTTACTTTGTAGTTGTGCAGTAATCAAATAATAAATGATTCATAAAATGAAATAAAATGCTTGACGCTCTCAATACCAGTGTCTGGTTGTTGATTCCTCTCCACTAGCAAAATAAATCATGTGATTTCTCGGAAGTACTACATTACATGAAAATTATGATGAAAATAGCTGTAAATTAAGCAGCCAGTTATCACAATCTCCAGATGAAACAGAGTTGTGAAATAGGCTGGTGAAAACAGGGATAATATGATTCAATGAAAGGCAAAGGACCAGTGGGGGTCGTGATGATATTATTGAAAAAGAACCAGGTGGAGAGATGCAGAGGGTAGTTGGAGAATAATCGCCCCTCGGGTAACCGGTTCCTACTCATGTTTACATAAGGGCTAGGATAACAGAGAATGTGTGCACACTGTCCATGGAAACATAGAAACACAGAAACATAGAAAATAGGTGCAGGAGTAGGCCATTCGGCCCTTCGAGCCTGCACCACCATTCAATATGATCATGGCTGATCATCCAACTCAGTATCCTGTACCTGCCTTCTCTCCATACCCCCTAATTCCTTTCGCCACAAGGGCCACATATAACTCCCTCTTAAATATAGCCAACGAACTGGCCTCAACTACCTTCTGTAGCAGTGAATTCCACAGATTCACTACTCTCTGTGTGAAAAATGATTTTCTCATCTCGGTCCTAAAATACTTCCCCCTTAACCTTAAACTGTGACCCCTTGTTCTGGACTTCCCCAACATCGGAACAGTCTTCCTGCATCCAGCCTGTCCAACCCTTTAAGAATTTTGTAAGTTTCTATAAGATCCCCCCTCAATCTTCTAAATTCCAGCGAGTACAAGCCAAGTCTATCCAGTCTTTCTTCATATGTAAGTCCTGCCATCCCAGGAATCAGTCTGTTGAACCTTCTCTGTACTCTCTCTATGGCAAGAATGTATTTCCTCAGATTAGGAGACCAAAACTGAATGCAATACTCCAGGTGTGGCCTCACCAAGACCCTGTACAACTGCAGTAGAACCTCCCTGCTCTTATACTCAAATCCTTTTGCTATGAATGCTAACATGCCATTCGCTTTCTTCACTGCCTGCTGCACCTGCATGTCTACTTTCAATGACTGGTGTACCATGACACCCAGGTCTCGTTGCATATCCCCTTTTCCCAATCGGCAATGGAACATGCGACCATTCGAGTACAGGGCGACAACAGGAATGAAGCAGCGACAGAGGTTGGCATGATCGAGGGATCATGCCACCCTCTGAGACAGGTAGCAGAGACACGTAGCAACTGCACCATGTGGAAAAAAAGGAATGACAGATGATGGAATCATGAGCACAACACAACGTGCTGAAGTAACTCAACGGGTCAGGCAGCATCCAAAGAAGAATGCTGACGCGAAACGTCGCCCATCCATGTTCTCCAGACCGGCTGCCTGACCCGCTGAGTTACTCCAGCTCTGTGTGTTTTATTTAAGGTAAACCCTTCTGGGATAGAGAAGAACTTGGAATAAGAAGGAAATTATCAACCTGTTATGTCCACGTAAACACTAATGGCCAGGAAGAGTGTTCCACTGAGGGATTGCGAATAATTTAAGGCAACATTAGAAAGCTAAACCTCCAATTTGATAGCCCCTGGGTTTTCACAGGAGCCAATTGCAAATTGTTAGAGCATTGAATTTAAGGCTGGGTAAATAAACATGTAGCACATGTGGAAGGTGTGGAACGTCTGGATATTAAAGGCATTATGTGGAACTTCTGGATATTAAAGACATTATGTGGAACGCCTGGATATTAAAGGCGACCATGATCTGGGTGGACAGAGTAGGGTCGACTCCAACGACTAATAGTTTATAGAGTAGAAGGAAGGAACTGCAGATGCTGGTCTACATAAAAAGATACAAAGTGCTGGAGTAATTTAGTGGGTCAGGCAGTTTCTCTGGAGAACACGGATAGGCAATGTTGTCGGGTCGCGACCATTCTTCAAACTCACAATGACTGACAATTTATTATGTTTCACAGTTTTACAGGCCACTGTGTTATTTAGATTGAATTTATCTTGCTTTCAGGTTCACTGAATCCCTCGCGAGTCTCATGCTCCGAGTTTCCCGCTGCCTTTGGCCTCTGTTCGGACCAACATCAGTCGCGGGGGGTTCAGTGTCCTGGCTCCCGGACGTGGAAGCTGGAAGTGGTCGAGTGGTCATGTGCATGAAGCAGGGTGGGAAGAAGTGTAGTCGACATAATTGTGGGAGTCCATGGGTGTGTAATAGACCTGAATCGATAGTCTATCTCCTGTGATGGAGACGGTGGGTTTAAGAAAGGGGAGGGAGGTGTCGGAAATGTTCTAAGTAAACTCGAGGGCTGGATAAAAATTTGTAGAAGAAACATAGAACAAATAGATGGAGGAGTAGGCCATTCGGCCCTTCGAGCCAGCATCGCCATTCAATGTGATCATGGCTGATCATCTAAAATCAGTACCCGTTCCAGCGTTCTCCCCATATCCGTTGATTCCGTTAGCCCTAAGAGCCACAACTAGCTCTCTCCTGGATATACTGTATCCGGTGAATTGCCCTCCTCTTCCTTCTGTGGCAGAGTATTCCACAGATTCACAACCCTCTGGGTGAATATATATTTCCTCATCTCAGTCCTAAATCGCCTACGTCTTATTCTTAAACTGTGATCTCTGGTTCCGGACTCCCCCAACATTGGGAACATTTTTCCTGCATCTAGCCTGTCCAATCCCAAAATTATGTTATATGTTTCTATAAGATCCCATCTCAACCTTCTAAATTCAAATGAATACAAGCCCAGTCAATCCATGCTTTCATATTATGTCAGTCCCGCCATCCCGGGAATTAACCTGGTGAACCTACGCTGCACTCCCTCAATGGCAAGATTGTCCTTTCTCAAATTGGGAGACCAAAACTCCACACAATACTAAAGGTGTGGTCTCACCAGGGACCTGTACAACTGCAGTTAGACCTCCTGTCTCCTATACTCAAATCCTCTCGCTATAGCCAACATGCCATTTGCTTTCTTCACTGCCTGCTGTACCTACATGCTTACTTTCAGTGACTGATGTACAAGGACCCCCAGATTCGTTGCATCTCTCCTTTTCCTGATTTGATACCATTCAGATAATAATATGCCTACTTGTTCTTGCCACCAAAGTAGATAACCTCACATTGATCCACATTGTACTGTATCTGCCATGTATCACCCAATCTATCCAATGCACCTTGCAGCCTCATAGCATCCTCTTCGCAGCTCACACTGCCACCCAGCTTTGTGTCATCCACAAACTTGGAGATATTACATTTAGCTCCATTTAAATGAAATGAATGAAGTCTATGGGTGCGGCATGGGTGCAGGAGGTATCACCGATGCAGTCATCAATGTAACGGAGATAGAGTTCGGCTGATATAACCATATAACCTTATAACAATTACAGCACGGAAACAGGTCATCTCGGCCCTACAAGTCCGTGACGAACAGTTTTTTCCCCTAGTCCCATCTACCTGCACTCAGACCATAACCCTCCATTTCTTTCCCATCTATATACCTATCCAATTTATTTTTAAATGATAAAATCGAACCTGCCTCCACCACTTCCACTGGAAGCTCATTCCACACAGCTACCACTCTCTGAGTAAAGAAGTTCCCCCTCATGTTACCCCTAAACGTCTGTCCCTTAATTCTGAAGTAATGTCCTCTTGTTTAGAAACATAGAAACATAGAAATTAGGTGCAGGAGTAGGCCATTCGGCCCTTCGAGCCTGCACCACCATTCAACATGATCATGGCTGATCATCCAACTCAGTATCCCGTACCTGCCTTCTCTCCATACCCTCTGATCCCCTTAGCCACAAGGGCCACATCTAACTCCCTCTTAAATATAGCCAATGAACTGGCCTCGACTACCCTCTGTGGCAGGGAGTTCCAGAGATTCACCACTCTCTGTGTGAAAAAAGTTCTTCTCATCTCGGTTTTAAAGGATTTCCCCCTTATCCTTAAACTGTGACCCCTTGTCCTGGACTTCCCCAACATCGGGAGCAATCTTACTGCATCTAGCCTGTCCAACCCCTTAAGAATTTTGTAAGTTTCTATAAGATCCCCTCTCAATCTCCTAAATTCTAGAGAGTATAAACCAAGTCTATCCAGTCTTTCTTCATAAGACAGTCCTGACATCCCAGGAATCAGTCTGGTTTGAATCTTCCCTACTCTCAATGGGAAAAGCTTATCCACGTCAACTCTGTCTATCCCTCTCATCATTTTAAAGACCTCTATCAAGTCTCCCCTTAACCTCCTGCGCTCCTAAGAATAAAGACCTAACTTATTCAACCTTTCTCTGTAACTTAGTTGCTGAAACCCAGGCAACATTCTAGTAAATATCCTCTGTACTCTCTCTATTTTGTTGACATCCTTCCTATAATTGGGCGACCAAAATTGTACACCATACTCCAGAATTGGTCTCACCAATGCCTTGTACAATTTTAACATTACATTCCAACTTCTATGCTTAATGTTCTGATTTATAAAGGCCAGCACACCAAAAGCTTTCTTTACCACCCTATCTACGTGAGATTGGCCCAGTGTGCGCCTGGAACAGGGGTTGTTGAACTTATCCTACAAAGAGGCCGGCATAACTGGGGCCCATGCGAGTGCCCATAGCTACGCCTTTGATTTTGAGGAAATGGGAAAAGTCGAATGAGTTGTCAAGGTTGAGGACCAGCTCCGCTAGGCGGAGGAGAGTGTTAGTAGTGGGAAATTGCGTGGTTCTGCGGTCGAGGAAGAAACGGAGGCTGTTCAAGCCGTCTTGGTGGGGGATGGAAGTGGAGTGACTGAACATCCATAATAAAGATGGGGGATTGGCGTGTGAGGTTTATTGGACATAGGTCGGGAGAGATTGGACCAGGGGGGGATCGGATGGACTCTATGTACGTGGAAATCATTTCAGTGGGACAGGAGTCGGCAGAAACAGTGGGTCTGCCAGGGCAGTTGTGTTTATGGATTTTGTGGAGAAGGTAAAACCGGGCCAATTGTTGCAGGTTCGGTCAGTGCTGAGAACTCGCTAAGAAATGTAAACGCAGTGTCAGCTTTCATTTGGGGAACTAGAACAAAAAAGCAAGCGTGTAATACTGAGGCTTTAAAACAGTTCTCTTCAACCTGAGCCGTACCGCCCACTAGTGGGTGATTTAAGCTTCCAGGTGGGCGGCAGAATAGCTACATGCAGTATTAAAAACATCCAACATATACACATTCAAATCTGTGAGAGAATGTATGTGAAAATAAAAAGATACTAACATTTTAGAAAAGTAATTGAATTATGTATTTAAAATGTTTATGCTGCATTAATCTTTAACCATGTAAATTATTGTAATGTTTAACCGCCACTATACCCCCCCCGGGAGCCGGAGGGGAGCCAGGCTGGAGCAGGCGCCGAGCCCCCTCCTTGCCGGCTGCGAGCCCGGCCCGACACTTCAGGCCGCGGCCGGACGGTGACGGCCCAGCGGCGGATCGGTGGTGCCGGAGACCCGCGCCCACTCTGGCTGTTGGTGGTCCGGCAGGGCGGCGCTGCTTCTCCGCGCTGGTTGTGGTCCAACCGCCAGCCACCGGAGAGACGGGACATCGGTACTCTCCTGCAGACACCCGCCCAATAAAAGCCCCTTTCCCGTTTCCCAATCCGTACCTCCTCTCTTCTACCATCTATCCCGTTGACCGCCGCTCCTTTGCGGGAATCGCTGTCCAGTGATTCCCGTCGTTGCATCGACTGTGGCCGGAGCTCTGGGTCTGTGGAGAATCGCACCTGCCCTCCCATGCCGCTGCATTGGAGCCGAGGGGGGCAAACGACAGTCACTGGAAAAGGCGAGAGGCGCAGCGGACGGTCACCGGCCCGCCGAGGTCGCTCAGGACCTGTGGAGATGCTGAAGGATTCGGCTCCCACTCATTGTGGGGGGAGGGCAGGTGCGATGCCCCACAGACCCGGAGCTCCGGACTCAGACGGTGCAGTGACGGAAATCACTGAGCAGCGGTTCCCGCAAAGGAGCGGCAGTCAACGGGATAGATGGCAGGAGAGAGGAGGCAGGGATTGGGGAAGTACAAACCTGTGCGGACCAACTGGCTGGAGTTTTTACGGACATTTTCAACCTCTCACTTCTGAGGTCTGAGGTTCCCACATGCTTTAAAAGGGCATCAATTATACCAGTGCCCAAGAAGAGCAAGGTGACGTGCCTCAATGACTTTCGACCAGTGGCACTGACGCCAGTGGTGATGAAGTGCTTTGAGAGGCTGATCATGGAGCAAATCAACTCCTACCTGGAGTTCTGCGCATCCCTCTGCAATTGGATCCTCGACTTCCTCATTCACAGACCACAGTCCGTTCGTATTGCTGGAAATGTGTCAGCCTCGATAACAATCAGCACAGGAGCACCTCAAGGCTGCGTGCTCAGCCCCCTGCTGTACTCACTCTATACTCATGACTGCGTAGCCAGACACAGTGCGAACTCCATCATCAAGTCCGCTGACGACACCACTGTTGTGGGACGTATCACTGATGGGGATGAGTCAGAGTATAAAAGAGAGATCGAGCAACTGTCCATATGGTGCCAGCGCAATAACCTGGCCCTCAACACCAGCAAAACCAAGGAACTGATTGTGGACTTTGGAAGGAGTTGCAGGGGAACCCACAGCCCTATTTATATATCGTTGAAAGGGTCAAGAGCTTCAAATTCCTGGGCGTGCACATCTCTGAAGACCTTTCCTAGTCCGAGAACACTAATGCAATTATCAAGAAAGCTCATCAGCGCCTCTACTTCCTGAGAAGATTACGGAGAGTCGGTTTGTCAAGGAAGACTCTCTCTAACTTCTACAGGTGCACAGTAGAGAGCATGCTGACCAGTTGCATCATGGCTTGGTTCGGCAACTTGAGCGCCCTGGAGAGGAAAAGACTACAAAAAGTAGTAAACACTGCCCAGTCTATCATCGGCTCTGACCTTCCTTCCATCGAGGGGATTTATCGCAGTCGCTGCCTCAAAAAGGCTGGCAGTATCATCAAAGACCCACACCATCCTGGCCACACACTTATCTCCCTGCTACCTTCAGGTAGAAGGTACAGGAGCCTGAAGACTGCAACATCCAGGTTCAGGAATAACTACTTCCCCACAGCCATCAGGCTATTAAACTTGGCTCGGACAAAACTCTGATTATTATTATCCCATTTTCTGTTATTTGCACTTAATCAGTTTATTTATTCATGTGTGTATATATTTATATTATGGTATATGGACACACTTATCTGTTTTGTAGTAAATGCCTACTATGTTCTGTGTGCTTAAGCAAAGCAAGAATTTCATTGTCCTATACAGGGACACATGACAATAAACTCACTTGAACTTGAACTTGAACTTGATCTGTGGGTCCTTGTTCATCAGTCACTGAAAGTAAGCATGCAGGTACAGCAGGCAGTGAAGAAAGCAAATGGCATGTTGGCCTCCATGACAAGAGGAGTTGAGTAAAGGAGCAAAGAGGTCCTTCTGCAGTTGTACATGGCCCTGGTGAGACACCTGGAGTATTGTGGGTGCGGTTTTGGTCTCCAAATTTGAGGAAGGACATTCTTGCTATTGAGGGAGTGCAGCGTAGGTTCACCAGGTTAATTCCCAGGATGGCGGGACTGTCATATGCTGAGAGAATGGAGCGGCTGGGCGTGCATGGGAAAAGGGGAAGTACAACGGGATCTGGGGGTACTTGTACATCAGTCTATGAAAGTAAGCATGCAGGTACAGCAGGCAGTGAAGAAAGCCAATGGCATGTTGGCCTTTATAACAAGAGGAAACGAATATAGGAGCAAAGAGGTCCTTCTGCAGGTCCAACACCCACGTTGCCGGGCAGCCGGTAGCCCCGCCCAGAAATTGCACAGACCACGCCTACTGACGTCACTGGTCAAGCCCCGCCCTCATTGACGAAGCCCCGCCTCTGCTGATCCAGGCCGGACACATGTACCGGTCACTCGCTGGTCTGTGAGGTACAGGTCAATAGTCTATAGACAATAGTTGCAGGAGTAGGCCATTAGGCCCTTCGAGCCAGCATCATCGTAAAACTTTTCCGAACCCTTTCAAGCTTGACAATATCTTTCCTATAACATTGTGTTCAGAACTGAACACCCCTTCAATGTGACCATGGCTGATCATCCCCAATCAGTACCCTGTTCCTGCCTTCACCCCATATCCCATGACTCAGATATTTTTAAGAGCTCTATCTAGCTCTCTCTTGAAAGCATCCAGAGAACCCATCTCCACCGCCCTCTGAGGCAGAGAATTCCTCAGACTCACTACTCTCTGTGAGAAAATGTGTTTCCTCGTCTCCGTTATAAATGACTTACTCCTTATTCTTAACTCTGTAGAAGGGTTTCGGCCCGAAACGTTGCCTATTTCCATCGCTCCGTAGATGCTGCTGCACTCGCTGAATTTTTCCAGCATTTTTGTCTACCTTCCTTATTCTTAAACTGTCGCCCCTGGTTCTGGACTCCCCCAACATAGGGAACATGTGTCCTGCCACTAGCGTGTCCAAACCTTTAACAATCTTATATGTTTCAATGAGAAACCCTCTCATCCTTCTAAACTCCCCAGCTGCTCCATTCTCTCAGCATATGACAGTCCCGCCATCCTGGGAATTAACCTTGTAAACCTACTCTGCACTCCCTCAATAGCAAGAATTCCTTCCTCAAATTAGGGGACCAAAACTGCACATAATACCCCAGGTGTGGTCTTACTCTGACTCTGTACAACTGCAGAAGGACGTCTTTGCTCCTATACAGTGGCTTGCAAAAGTTGTCATACCCCTTGAACTTTTCCACATTTTGTCATGTTACAACCACAAACGTAAATGTATTTTATTGGGATTTTATGTGATAGACCAACACAAAGTGGTACATAATTGTGAAGTGGAAGGAAAATGATACATGGTTTTCAAATTTGTTTTACAAATAAAAAACTGAAAATGCTCCGGGACTGGCTGTAGCGCCCAGGTCGGCTAGCTTGCCCCGGGACTGGCTGCGGTTCCCAGGTCGAGAAAAATAATTGAAAAAAATACGCCTGCTGACCGGATGATTTCCGACCCATATCCTAGGGTGCCCCCTTCCCCCACTACCCCCCGGGATCAGGGGGTGGGGATCAGTGTGGGGGTGGGGGTCAGTGTGTGGGGGTCAGTGCGTGGGGGTGGGGGTCAGTGTGGGGGGGTCAGTGTGTGGGGGTCAGTGTGGGGGGGTCAGTGTGTGGGGGTCAGTGTGGGGGGGTCAGTGTGTGGGGGTCAGTGTGTGGGAGTCGGTGTGTGGGTGTGGGGGTCAGTGTGTGGGAGTCATGGTCCGTGTGTGGGGGTCAGTGTGATGGTGTGTGGGTCAGTGTGTGGGGGTGGGGCTCAGTGTGTGGGAATCAATGTGTGGGGGGTCAGTGTGTGGGGGGTCAGTGTGTGGGGATCAGTGTGTGGGGATCAGTGTGTGAGGGTCAGTGTGTGGGGATCAGTGTGTGGGGGGTCAGTGTGTGGGGGGTCAGTGTGTGGGGATCAGTGTGTGGGGGTGGGGGTCAGTGTGTGGGGGGTCAGTGTGTGGGGGTCAGTGTGTGGGGATCAGTGTGTGGGGGTGGGGGTCAGTGTGTGGGGATCAGTGTCGGAGGTTGGTATACGCCCCTAGTAACGTTACTCCCCACCCTGACCACAGGTCCATGTGAACAGGCCCACTTTCCACTGTTCCTCTTCCCCCCACCCCTCCACCCTCCTCACTGAATACAAAGCCATTTATAAAGCAATGCCATGCTTTATCCTGCCCCCCCCCCCCCCCACACACACTCACACACGC
Source organism: Amblyraja radiata (assembly GCF_010909765.2). Classification (NCBI taxonomy): domain Eukaryota; kingdom Metazoa; phylum Chordata; class Chondrichthyes; order Rajiformes; family Rajidae; genus Amblyraja; species Amblyraja radiata. The sequence continues at coordinate 18,815,841 of NC_045985.1, read as the reverse complement.
ACATACTCACACACGCACAAGCACACAAACCTCTCCATGTTGTCCACAGATGCTGCCTGACCCACTGAGTTACTCCAGCACTCTGTGAAACGTCACCTATCCACGTTCTCCACAGATGCTGCCTGACCCGCTGAGTTACTCCAGCACTCTGTGAAACGTCACCTATCCACGTTCTCCACAGATGCTGCCTGACCCGCTGAGTTACTCCAGCACTTTGTGAAACGTCACCTATCCACGTTCTCCACAGATGCTGCCTGACCCGCTGAGTTACTCCAGCACTTTGTGAAACGTCACCTATCCATGTTCTCCACAGATGCTGCCTGACCCGCTGAGTTACTCCAGCACTCTGTGAAACGTCACCTATCCATGTTCTCCACAGATGCTGCCTGACCCGCTGAGTTACTCCAGCACTCTGTGAAACGTCACCTATCCACGTTCTCCACAAATGCTGCCTGACCCGCTGAGTTACTCCAGCACTGTGTCTTCTCTTTTGGTCAGTGTTGGTTTGAGCTGCTGGGTTTGGACTGAGTGCTTGTGTTCTCCCCACAGGTCAACATGTTGATTGCTATTGCCAAAACCAACCGCTCGGCGGCAAAGACAGCCATGAACCATCATTCATCACGGAGCCACAGTGTCTTCCAGCTGCACATGGAAGGTGTGAACTCAGCCAACGGCCTGGTGTGTAAATGTGAGTAATTGCACCATTGTGAGCGGCTGACACCGACATGCAGGGCACCCTGGCCCAGTGTGGCTGCCGTCCTGTCTGTGTCTGTGTCTGTGTCTGTGTCTGGCCGGGGACACAGACAGGACGACAGCCACACTGGGGACACAGACAGAACTACCGGTGGCGCCATGGAGCAGTAAGAGGCGCTCCGCTCCGTAAAATACCTGGAAAGAAAATCGGACCAACTGAAAAATACTTACCGGCAGATGCCAGACGTGACGTAAGTGTCGTCATCAGAAATCGACGTATACCGACTGGATATCGGTATTTTTAAATGAGTAATCGGATTCTGCCGACTCTACCTCAGAATAGACAAAGAACCCGACTGCAGCTTCTTCAAGAGCAAGAGAAAGTAACCTCCGAAGAATCTGGGGGAGAATCTGAGGAAGAATTACTTATTTCTAATATGGAAGAGCAAATACAAGAACAAGAACAATCGTTAAGACGGGCTATGGCAAAAGACTTTGGAGATATTCTGACTGATAAGCTGGGAAAGCTAGAAACAAGACTGGATGTCGGAAATAAAGACATTTGCGGAGAAATTGACATTCTACAAGTTCGCATCGAAGAGGTAAACACTGTTTTGAAAGGAGAAATCAAACGGGTTGAAGAAGATCTCAGCAGAAAGTTGGATCCCATTCTCCTCACTTCAAAGAAACAAAACAATGCTATATTAGAGAACTCGATGCTACTAATACGGACATTTCTGACACAACGCACAGACTGAAGGAAGATCTAGACCGTGTTTCTGGGCAACTGGCCAGAATGACTAACAAATGCCTAGATCTTGAAGCCCGGTCCAGACGCCAAAACTTAAGAATTGTTGGAGTGAAGGAAGGGAAGGAAAGTGGAAAAGACTCTCGGATCTTCACTGCCAACTTACTTCGACAGGTATTTAATCTGCCTGAGAGACCTAAAATTGATCAAGCACATTGAGTCCATAGAGCCCGATCAAGTGGTGGAGCCCCACCAAGACAAATTATTCTTAAAACTACACGACATAGCAGTTCTTGAAGAGATCATGAAGAAAGTGACAAGCGCAGGAACCCTGATGTTTGAAGGAGAAAATATAAGAATCTTTAGAGACTATCCAGCAGAGGTGGTCAAGAAGCGAGCTCTCTTCACCAAGACACGTCTTATTCTCAGAGACAACCCAGGCCTGAGATATGGAATAATGTATCCTGCCAAATTAAGGGTCACATACGGAGGATCGGAGCGTTTCTTTATCGACCCAGAAGATGCATTTAAATATGCGCAAGAGGACCTAAAGGGATAAGTAGATAAGAAATAATTGACATAGCTCTGTTTGATTAGTAGGTCTATGCCCTACTGAACCTTCACTGAACCTGTTTGTTAAATCGTGTGTTTAACGTACACCTTTTACAATAAGGGGTAGACTGATATAATCTGTTTTTTCATATAAACATATATATGTAAACCTGCAAATAAGATGGCCCACAGGTTCACAGGCGTTTGAGTCTAGACATACTTATCAGATAGATTGGAATGTAAGCGGGTAGATTGTTCAAGATCCCCGTGTTTATGAGGAGAATGTTCAAGATCTTTGAACTGCTCAGCATTGAAACCAATTTAAACGTATGATGACGATACAATACACAAACAAATTATATAACTAAAGGGATTATTATCACATAAAATACTAACAAACGTACTAAACCGATTATTTTAACCTAATACCTAATACTAATCCGTTTATTTTAATCTAATACCTAATAGTCACAGATTTACGAATTCTAGGCAACAGTCAATGTATTGGTATTCCGGAAGTGGCGGCGCTGTAATACAGCTGCGGCTCGCCTGCAGTCTGTCTGTTTTTACTTTTTATGTTTGTTTTTTTTTGTCTAGTTTAGTAATTTTTTTGGTTATTAGGTGGTGTTATGTGTGTGGGGGGAGGGTGAAACAGAGCTTTCTGTCTCTCCCTTCGGGGGAATGCGACTTTTTGTCGTATCCCCCTTCTCTTCCCCCGTCTGCGCTGAGGCCTAATGGCGGAGCTGGCGGCCTCCAACCTGCGACCGACCTCGAGGGCCCGGAGGTAGAGCCAGCCAGGACTTACCAACGCGAGGCTGGCCGTCTTCGAGCTGTGGCGACGTCCGGGTAGCGGCACGACTCGGCGCTCCGGTGAGGTCGAACGGTGCGGAGCTGAGACACTCCTGTGCGGCCGGCACGGCTACCGGCTGGAAGGTGCTCCCGTGTGAGCAGCCCGGTGCGGGGCTGAGACGCTGCCTTGTGGGCGGCCCGGTGCGGAGCGGAGACGGTGCTACGGCGGCTGAGGCGGCGACCTGGATCCTGGGCTCGGCCGCGGGCCGGTGGAGGACAATGTCGGGAGCTCGCAGGTCACAGGCTGGTGCCTGTTTTCCGGAGCACCCGTTGCAACAGCTGCGGGCAGCTTCGACCACCCCCCGGGCCGCCATCGCCCGGTGGGGTATCGCCTCGGCGCAGAGGGAGAAGAGGAGGGAAGAGACAGTAACTCTAAGACTTTTACCTCCATCACAGTGAGGAGGTGTTTGGTGAACTCACTGTGGTGGATGTTAATTTGTGTTTATTGTGTTTTGTTATTATTACATGTATGGCTGCAGGCAACAGCATTTCGTTCAGACCGAAAGGTCTGAATGACAAATAAAGGATTCAATTCAATTCAATTCAATGACAGTCGCCCCCTCGACAATGTAGAGAAATCTCAGGGTTTTTCACACTTGTGGAGGAATTCTTAAAGCAAAGGACAGCTCTCTCTCTCTCCCTCTCCCTCTCCCTCTCCTCTCCCTCTCCCTCTCCCTCTCCCTCTCCCTCTCCCTCTCCCTCTCCCTCTCCCTCTCCCTCTCCCTCTCCCTCTCCCTCTCCCTCTCCCTCTCCCTCTCCCTCTCCCTCTCCCTCTCCCTCTCCCTCTCCCTCTCCCTCTCCCTCTCCCTCTCCCTCTCCCTCTCCCTCTCCCTCTCCCTCTCCCTCTCCCTCTCCCTCTCCCTCTCCCTCTCCCTCTCCCTCTCCCTCTCCCTCTCCCTCTCCCTCTCTCTCTCTCTCTCCCTGTCCATAAAGAACCCTCATGATCAACCTGCCCTAATAAGAGCGACTGATATTTCAAAAGATGGAATAACCTGCCTCTTTTTGGTAAATTTTCCTTCTATTCGATGGGCCGAATGGCCTACTCCTGCACCTATTTTCTATGTTTGTATGTTTCTATACATGATACCATCGTATCACAAGGCGATGTTGATGAATATCTTTTTATTGGTAAGCACTGACTCAAATCTCTGAAACATGTAACATGTTGGGTTCAGTTTCAGGTTTGTTGCAGCCTCTACACCAGGATACAGTTCGCACTATTTGTGGCTGCATGAGGCTGGGTCCACAATGTATCTCAAAAATGCATGGGAATGGGTCTCGAGCCGAAACGTTACCCATCCCTTCTCTCCAGAGATGCTGCCTGTTCCACTGAGTTACTCCTGCTATTTGTGACCACCATTGAAAGATGGACAACATTTCCTCCAGCTGTTATCAGGCAACTGAATCATCCTATCACACCAGAGAGCTGTCCTGAACTACTATCTAACACTCTGATGACCCGCAGAATATCCTTGATCAGACTTTGCTGACTTTACCATGCACTAAACACTATTCCTTTATCACTTATCTGTATACTGTAAACAGATCAATTGTAATTTATTTCTGCTGACTGGCTAGCATGCAACAAAAGCTTTTCACTGTGCCTCGGTACATGTGACACTAAACTAAACTAAACTAAACCAGACAGGTACATGGATAGGACATAGGATTAAAGTGCGAGGGGCTGTAAGTGATGTATGGCAGCAACTCTACCACTGCGCCACCGTGCCGTCCCCTAAATATGAGTAATGAATGTGAGGGGTGGGGAAGGTGAAGGGGATTGGGGGGAGGTGGGGGGCTGGGGTGGGGGAAGGGGATGGAGGGGTGGGTGTAGGGTCAATGTCTACATTTAGCCTTCCCTCAACACACCATTCTGTGTTGCCCCCTCCCCCTGTCCGTGTAGTCGGGATGGGGGGAAGGGGATAGAAGGAGCTGTGGTCTTAACTTTAACTCCATCACCCACCCCCTCCCTTTACCTCTCATCACCTCTCTCTAACTCTCTCCCACAAACTCCCACGACTCTCCCCTACTCTCCTACCTCTCCTCCCTTTAATTCCATCTTCCTCCTCTCCACCTCCCCAGATCCGACTACCCATCTCTCCCCCTATCAACCCTCCTCCTCCCCTCCTTCCACCAGCTGCCCTCCCTCTAACTTCCTCCCTCCCCATTAAAAACATAGAAACACAGAAATTAGGTGCAGGAGTAGGCCCTTCAGCCCTTCGAGCCTGCACCGCCATTCAATATGATCATGGCTGATCATCCAACTTAGTATCCTGTACCTGCCTTCTCTCCATACCCCCTGATCCCATTAGCCACAAGGGCCACATCTAACTCCCTCTAAATATAGCCAATGAACTGGCCTCAACTACCTTCTGTGGCAGAGAATTCCAGAGATTCACCACTCTCTGTGTGAAAAATGTTTTTCTCATCTCGGTCCTAAAAGATTTCCCCCTTATCCTTAAACTGTGACCCCTTGTTCTGGACTTCCCCAACATCGGAAACAATCTTCCTGCATCTAGCCTGTCCAACCCTTTAAGAATGTTGTTAGTTGCTATAAGATCCCCATTCAGTCTTCTAAATTCTAGCGAGTACAAGCCAAGTCTATCCAGTCTTTCTTCATATGAAAGTCCTGACATCCCAGGAATCAGTCTGGTGAACCTTCTCTGAACTCCCTCTATGGCAAGAATGTATTTTCTCAGATTAGGAGACCAAAACTGTCCTAATCTGAGCTGTGGTCTTAACTGTAACTCCATCACCCACCCATTAACCGCCTAACACCCACTCTCCCTCTAAATAGAGTTTATATTGAGAGGGATATGCAGGGGATATTGATCATGTGCAGGTAGAGGAGAAATGGCATCATGTTCGGCAAGGGCAGCTTGGACCAAAGTTGGTGTGCTGTACTAAGGCCATAAGGTCATAAGGAATAAGTGTAGAATTAGGCCATTCGGCCCATCAAATCTTCTCCGGCATTCAATCATGGCTAATCTATCACTCCCTTCTAACCTCATTCTCATGCCTTCTCCCCATACCCCCGGACACATGAACCAATCAAGAATCTATCTATCTCTGCCTGAAAAATATCCACACTTGGCCTCTGCAGCCTTCTGTGGCAAAAATATCCACAGATTCACCACCCACTGACTAAAGAAATTTATCCTTATCTTCGTAAAATAGCATTCTTTAATTCTGAGGCTTTGACCTCTAGCCCTAGACCCTCCCACTAGTGGAAACATCCTCTCCACATCCACTCTATCCAAGCCTTTTATTATTCTGTATGTTTCAATGAGCCCCCCCCCCCCCCCTCATTCGTCTAATCTACAGCGAGTATAGGCCCAGCGCCGACAAACGCTCATCATAGGTTAACCCACTCGTTCCCGAGATCATTCTCAGAACCCTCTCCAAAGCCAGCACATCCTTCCTCAGATATGGTGCCCAAATGTACTGTTTTATGTTATAATGTTATCTTGGTGTGGGGTCAAAGCATAGTCGGGTGGCACGGTACCGCAGTGGTGCAGTTGCTGCCTTACAGCGCCAGATACCCTGGTTCGATCCTGACTATGGGTGCTGTCTGTACGCAGTTTGTACGTTCTCCCCCTGACCTGACAATGATGGTGGATGCAGTTCTGATAGTGCTGTTTAAAAGGCTGTTAGGCAGGCAGTGCAAGGGAATAGAAGGATATGGATCATATGCAGGCAGATGAGATCAGTTTAAGATAGCCTCATGTTTGGCTCGAAAGGCCTGTTCCTGTGTTCTACTGTTCTATGTTCTATAATCCATATGTATAAGAACACAAGGTTTTGTTGGGTTAGTGGCCAGCATGGACATGATGGGCCGAAGGGTCTGTTTATGCACTGTATGCCTTTTTGACCCTTTGGCACTTAGACGATTATCTGCCTAACCATCACCAACCATCCATGCCTTAGGTAAATTTACCATTTACCCGGCTCAGCCCAGTCGGAGATGTTGCAGATGTCGCCAAACGGTAAGCGGAGACTCTGATCCCGGCGGAGGAGAACGACCAGCGACCAGTGCCCGCTGTGAGTCCCCATCACACCGCCAATTACAGCCATTACCCCTCTGGTCCCCCTCACTGGCTCCTCCCCCCTCCCACGTGATGCCCCCTCTCCCCCATGGCTCTTCCCTGTCTTTACTCCGAGCTCACTCCCGAACTGCCCACACACCCCTCTCCCCCCACCGTCACACACCCCCCTGGCCACACCCCACCCTCACACACATTCTCCCCGACACACCCCACCGCCCACACACACCCTCACACACCCAGACGCCCACACACACCCTGCTCACACCCGCCGCCCCCAAATATCCCCTCCCCCACAACCCCCGCTCCCCCTCCCCCAAACCCCCATCCCCCACAACCCCCCGCACCAACAACCCCACCGCACTACTTCCCCCACAACCCAACCTCCCTCACAACCTCCATGTCCCCACAACCCCCTCCCCCTCCCCAAATGCCCCCATCCCCAAATGCCCCCTCACCCAAATCCCCCTTCCCCACAACCACCCCAAAAACCCCACCCCACTTCTTACTCCACAACCCTACCTCCCTCACAACCTCCACGTCCCCACAGCCCCCCTCCTCCTTCCCCAAAACCCCCTCCCTCTAATTCCCCCTCCCCCACAACCCCCCAGCCCCAACAACCCCACCCACTACTTCCCCCACAACCCCACTCCCCCAAATCCCCCCTCCTCCATAATCACTCCTGCCCCCACAACCCCACCTCACCCCACCACCACGTCCCCACACCCCCCCACCCCCACCTTGCCACAAACCCCGCCCGCACAAACCCCCGCCACCACAACCCCCACAACCTCATAAACACCCTGGAAGGTACAGCAGGAAAACAGGCCCTCCGGCCCACCGAGTCCACGCCGATCATCGATCACAGGTTCACACACTAGTCCCACGTTATCCCACTTCCTCATCCATTCCCTACACATTGGGGGAAGTTTACAGAGGGCCAATTAACCTACAAACCCACACGTCTTTGGGATGTGGGGGGAAACCGGAGCACCCGGAGGAAACCCACGCAGTCTCAGGGAGAAAGTACAAACTCCACCCGAGGTCAGGATGGAACCTGGAACAGTGATGCATTGTTCGAGCCGCTGCCTCACACTGACTGAGACCCGGGTACGATCCTGACCTCGGGTGCTGTCTGTGTGTGTGGAGTTAGCACGTTCTCCCTGTGACAAGTGGGTTTCCTCCGGGGGCTCCGGTTTCCTTCCACATCTATAGACATGCGGATTTATTAATCGGCCCCTCTGTAAATTGTCCCCTAGTGTGTAGGGAGTGGATGAGAAAGTGGGATAAAGTAGAATTCGTGTGAAAGGGGTGATCGCTGGTCGGCGATACTCGAGGGGCCGAAGGGCCTGTTGCCACGCTGTATCTCTAAACTAAATTAAAGCGGCACTGTGCCGCCCCATCTGAATGTGGTGCAAAGGGGAAGATACAGTGTGTTTAGATTAGTTTATTGTCACGTGTACTGAGGTACAGTGAAAAGCTTTTGTTGCATGCTAACCAGGCAGCGGAAAGACAATACATGATTACAATCGAGCCATTTACAGTGTATTGATACATGATAAGGGAATAACATTTAGTGCAAGGTGAAGGCAGCAAAGTCAAAGATAGTCCACTTGTCACCAATGAGGTAGATAGTAGCTCAGCACTGCTCGCTAGTTGTGGTAGGATGGTTCAGTTACCTGAGGGAAAGAGAGGGTGAAGTGGGTAGAGGGAGTGAGGGTGGAGGGAAGGGGCAGGGGGAATGGTTCAGTTGCCACTTTTCCTGATGGGAGAGGGGAGAAGAGGGAGTGGTCAGGGTACGACTCATCCTTGATTATGCTGCTGGCCTTGCCGAGGCTGCCTGAGGTGTAGATGGAGTCGATGGAAGGGAGGTTAGTTTGTGTGATGGTCTGGGCTGCATCAACAATTCGCTGCAATTTCTTGCGGTCGGGGACGGAGCTGTTCCCAAACCAAGCTGAGATGCACCTTTCCACGGTGTATCTGTAGAAGTTGGTGAGAGTTGTCGTGAAGCAGTGCTGGACTGGGGAACAAGGTGGGTGGGGAGTGGGGAAGGTGTGGGCGGTGGGTGGGGGGGGGGGGGGGGGGGGGGGGGGGGGGGGGGGTTGGCACTATTTGTGGCTGCATGAGGCTGGGTCCACAATGTATCTCAAAAATGCATGGGAAAGGGTCCCGACCCGAAACGTTACCCATCCCTTCTCTCCAGAGATGCTGCCTGTTCCACTGAGTTACTCCTGCTATGTGTGACCACCATTGAAAGATGGACAACATTAATTGTGTTGGATGCACTTGGCTTCTGCAATGATTCTGTCTCATATTTCACTTCTGCTGTCGATGTGTTCACTTGCTTCTTCAAAACCTTCACCTCCTCCTTGAAAGATTGTCAGGCCGTCCAGGACTATCATATGACGGACGAATATTAAGGTAACGTATACCTGGTCCAGGATCATGTCACTCACAACAAGCAATTTTTCTAAATTTGCATTTTAGCAGTAAAAGATTTACAGATAAGATTTACGAGAATGCTGACAAACTTGACAGCCTGAGCTCTAGGACAAGGTTGGGCAGACTAGGACTTGAAGCATTTAAGTATGTTTTTCTTGCCAGCTTTTCTTCCCATTAAGAATGCTTTTCTTCAGAAGCATTTAAGAATGCATTTCCTCCCAGGTGTTACCAGGCAACTGAATCATCGTACCACACCAGAGAGCAGTACTGAACTACTATCTAACTCTCTGATGACCCTCAGACTATCATTGCTCAGACTCTGCTGAATTTACCATGCACTAAACACTATTCCTTTATCACGTATCTGTATTCTGTAAACAGATCAATTGTAATATCTTTCTGCTGACTGGTTAGCATGCAACAAAAGCGTTTCACTGTGCCTCAGTACATGTGACACTAAACTAAACTAAAACTAAAACTAAACTAATGTAAACCAGACAGGTACATGGATAGGACATAGGATTAAAGTGAGAGGGGCTGTAAGTGATGTAAGGCAGCAACTCCACCACTGAGTAATGAATGTGAGGGGTGGGGAAGGGGAAGGGGATTGGGAGGAGTTGGGGGGCTGGGGTGGGGGTAGGGGATGGAGGGGTGGTTGTAGGGTCAATGTCTACATTTAGCCTTCCATCAACACACCATTCTGTGCTGCCCCCTCCCCCTCTCTGTGCAGTTGGGATGGGGGGGGGGGGGGATAGAAGGAGCTGTGGTCTTAACTGTAACTCCATCACCTACCCCCCTCCATTTCCCTCTCTCAACCTCTCTCTAACTTTCCCCCACTAACTCCCACCCCTCTCCCCTACCTCTCCTACCTTTAACTCCATCTTCCTCCTCTCCACCTCCCCAGACATGCTGTCTCCCAGGTTTGAAATTTCAGACTAGAGAGCATCGTTTTAAGATGAAATTAACAATTGTACTTGTAAATGGACAGTGGATGTTCAACGTTTTGCTGAAATTCCTAAACGCTGCGACATTATGTAAGCCCAGAGCTCCGGAGTTTTCTTTCCTCTGCTCCAACTAACCCGTGGAGATTAAAATCTGAACTAGAGTCATTGTGTAAATGGGCTTTTTATTGCTATGACTGTATGGCAAATCAAATTCATCGTTTGTTGCAAATCATCTTGGCTAATAAAGTAGGATTATAGTTAGGATTATGATTGTTTTCTCTGGATAGTTGGAGGGGTACAGAAAATTATAAGAACAAGCATAACATGCGCCTTCATTATCATAGCGCAGGCCCGCTGCTTTAAGATGATATTTGTGGCTTTTTGTGGTTTGGTGCTCCGTGAGTTGTTGCTCGGTCTCTCCAGTCAGTAAGACTGAAACTCATAGAATAACTTCCGCATTCCAGTCCAGTCACCGGAGAGGAACCCGCGGCAGCACTTAAACAGGTTCAGAATTTCGTTCCCCGACAGATATCACCGCTGGCATTGGAGTCGACTCTGGGATTTGTTCAAGGCGGCGGCACATCAGAGCTCCCGGCGCGGTCCTTGTGTCAGTCCGGTGACATTCAGGGTCTGACATGCGCTGACAGTGCAGGAGGGGGCTCCCAGCGTGACCGTTCGTCCCATCGTCAACGCTGCAACCCCCCTACAGCTGCAGACGGACGCTTCCTCGACCGGTGAGTGAATCAGATGCATGTTCCCGGGAAACACAAAAAAGGAAATCTGCGGGTTTCTTGTAAATAATATCCCTGGGGAAACTGTCCATGTCCTGCTCCCTGTTCCTTCAGCACTTTGTGTTCTGTGCCTTTACGGGGCTATCTATGTCATGCGTGTGTGTATCCAGCTCTGTGCATGTTGGAATTTGACTGCAGAATGCAGGGATTGGCCGCCACCACAGCACTGACCATGTTCCTTCCACTCAGTGCGCAGTTAATCCGCGTTGTGACAGCATGAACAAAACGTTGCAATATAATTAGCAGCACATATCTCCACATAACCTGGAAAGGTTGTGTTGCTTTTTACAGCTATGAATAGCAGCGCTGCGATCTCTGGGGATACATATCGCATTATGTTTCATTGGCATCATGTTGATTTCGCCATCGAAATACGTTTCCAGATAGAACACACCCCTGCCTTGGTATCTGCTCTTATGGAAGCTTTCTGTTTCAGAACACGTTGCTATACGAGTTTACCCAAGAGCTCTCCCAAATTTAAAATAAAATCAAACTCCTGTGAAGTACGTAGAATGTACGTAGCGGGTTCGTCGGAACTCGGGACGTCTCTTCGCGGCTCATAACGCTAACGGCAGGTAGTCGGGAAATGCAGTAAGGTCGTGAAGATTTTTCAACATGTTGAAAAATGGCCACGAGCCCCGAGAACCGACGAGAGTCTATTACCGTAATTCGAATTCAAATCAGGGGAAACTCGGGAGAGCTGTTGAATTACCTCGCACAGTGGTAGCCCAGAACTGCGATGGTGTAGAGTTGTAAATAGGCCATTCTCACGTTACGAGCTGACACAAGAGGTAACCCGAGTTTAAACCTCGTGGTAATAACGTACGATTAGCGTACGGCATTCGTAGACGCAACGTAGTGCATCGTGGCGCTAACGGCAGGTTCTCGTGTAACTTGTCTACTCTTGCAAAAAATCAAACATGTTTGAAATTTTCCACGAGTCAATTTTACTCTTGTGGTTAATAATTGAAACATTTTAACTCGATTTAAGAACGTAGTGGCCCGTGCGTTCACCTGCCACGCGAGAGAGATCATGCACTGTTGTAGGTCTCCTTTGCACGTCGGTGTTTCTGTCTTTCTCCACTCATTGTTGGCCCCATCTGTCACCACCCCCACCTACACCGCTCTGCTTCCCGGCCATGTGAGTGACCCCTTCCCTCCCCTCTCCAGCTCCCCGCCCATTGCACCGGCGCGGGGGCTTTGCACTGTCTTCACGTCGGCGATGCCAGCAGAACCGTGCCAGTCACCGGAGACGTCAGGACCAATGGGACATCGACCCCCAGACCCACCAGGCCCACTGCAAGCACGGAGAACCCAGAGACCCACAGCCAACAGCAATTCCAGCCCAGCCCCGCTCCGACTCCAGAGGAACCCGGGTTGCGGATGAGGGGGCGCAGCTCGGGCTGTGGGCGAACTACCATTTGTCGCCGTAGCGGCCCATCGGGGAGCGGGTTCCTGTTGGTCCTGACGTCTCCGGCCACCCCCCTGTACAGGAGCTGAGACTGGGAACTGTACCGCCCTTGCAGGTGAGCAGGAAAGTGTAGTTGTTTGCAGTTGCAGAGGGAGGGTGCAAGGGTGGTACAGTTCCCAGTCTCAGCTCCTGTCCAGGGGGGTGACCGGAGACGTCAGGCCCAACGGGACACCGACCCCCAGGCCCACTGCAAGCACGGAGATCCCAGAGACCCACAGCCAGCAGCAACTCCAGCCCAGCCCCGCTCCAACTCCAGAGGAACACGCTCCCCGTGAGAGGGCGCAGGTCGGGCTGTGGGCGAACTGCCACTTGTCGCCGTAGCGGCCCATCGGGGAGCAGATTCTTCTGGCGTTGGAGGGGGGTATTGTGCTGTTTGATCGCCCCCTGCTATCCAAGGGACAGGGAGACACAGCGGCTTTTGGAACTGGTGGGCAATCACTTCCAAAGTTCTGCCCACACAGTCAGTACACCTCTCCTGCACTTGTCTCCCGCACTAAGATAACCCCGCAGAGAATGATCCCACCCTAACCTAAGAGCCATGTCACCCCAGACAGATTAATGACGCCGATCTTGATCTTTCACTTGTTATATTGTGCTCAACCACGACCCCTTTACTCGGGTTGCCTCTTGCGGCAGCTCGTAACGTGAGAATGGCCTAACCTAGGCCCATTGTACGAGTTCATTCAAGAGCTCTCCCGAATTTCCCCTGATTTGAACTCGGAGATTTACGGTAATGATCGCTCGTCGGTACTCGGTCATCTCGTGGACATTTTTCAACACGTGGAAAATTTTTCACGAGTATTCCCGAGCTTACCGCGTTTCCCGAGTACCTGCCGTTAGCGTTACGAGCCGCTAAGAGACGTACCCGAGCTCCGACCTACCCGCTGCGTGCTTCCACGTGTTTGATTTTTTTTTAAACTCGGGAGCGCTCTTGAATGAACTCCTTGGAGATTGAATTCTGCAGACATTGGTGTACGAGTGTTTTACCTTTGTCGGTATAAAATTATACCCGGTCCCCCGAAACTTCCGGCGTTCCAAAGAAAATAATTTTACTCCGTTCCACCTCTCCTCTTGGCATCATTCTGGAAACCTCCTTTGTAACATCTAAAGCATTCACATCATTCTCGCAATGGGGCGACCAGAACCGCGCATAATATTTCGAATATTTAGACGCATTGTCTCTGCCTGTTCGTGCCCTACCGAGCTCATTTCCACATACCACATTCCAAACCCCGCCCCTCCCGCCATGGAGGTGGCCGCGCTTTTATTTTCAACCAGAATCTTCGGATCACTGAACTCACCCTCCCCCCAGTAGCATCATTTGAATTCCTCGCCTTCAAAGCCCTTTCCTCCATGACAGTCATCCTCATTTACCGGCCACCTAAACCAAACCCCTCCTTCCTATCTGACTTCACTGAACTCCTCACACTTGCCTCATCTCCCTCCCCACGTCTGCTGCTACTTGGTGACTTAAATATTCACATGGACTCCCCCACCTGCAAGCTCGCATCTGAATTCGCCTTTTTACTTGACAACTTCTCTCTCACTCAGCACATCACCTTTCCCACCCATGACAAAGGTCACATCCTTGACCTGGTCTGCTCCACAAATCAACCGGTACTCGACCTCCATCCATGCCTCTTCCCCCTCTCTGATCATAAGCTTATACGGTTCACCATCCCTTCTCCGACACCTCGCCCCCGCTTCCTACGAGAAATCACCTTCCGTAATGTAAAATCCATTGATCCCCACCATCTCTCTGACCTGCTCTCCACCACTCTCCCCCTGGACTCAACCCATATCTCACCTGATTATCTCACAAACCATCTCAACTCCACCTTGTCTACCTCCCTTAACATTCTGGCCCCCCTCAAAACAAGAACCGTAACTTTCAACACATCTTCACCCTGGTACACACCTGCACTTCGTAAACTGAAACAGACTGGTCGCCAACTCGAACGACTTACAAAGAAATCATCTCTCACAGTCCACCATGAAGCTTACAAACTCCACCTCACTGCCTACAAAGATGCCCTCATTGCTGCAAAATCTGCCTACCTCTCCTCCATATTCACCGACCCCTGCCTAAACCACAGAACCCTCTTCTCTGCAGTGGGCAACCTCCTCAAGCCTCGAGCCAACACTCTCCCTACCTCTACTCCGGATCTCTGCAACTAATTCTTCCACTTTTTTGCTGATAAAATCAGCACCATCTATCAATCATTATCCCCTGTACCCGACTCCCCAGCATCTACTCCATCACATACCAAGGCCCCTCCTTTCAACATCTCCACTGACCTCCTTACCCCTCCTCCACACTGCTTCCTCTCCCAGTTTGACCTGGTCACTCCTATCGAAATCTCCAAACTCATCAGCTCTTCCAAACCCACTACCTGCTCCCTCGACGCTCTCCCCACTCCCCTGTTGAAGTCCTGCCTCCCCGTTCTCTGCCCCTACCTCACTAATCTCTTCAACTCCTCATTGTCCCAAGGAATTGTCCCCTCCGCTTTCAAAACTGCTGCTGTTACACCAATCTTAAAGAAACCTGGTCTTGATCCCTCCTCTCTCATTAACTACCGCCCAATCTCAAACCTCCCCTTTCTTTCAAAAACCCTGGAGCGTATCGTTGCGTCGCAACTTCATTCCCACCTCCTTGCGTATAACCTACTTGAACCCCTCCAATCTGGCTTTCGCCCCCTCCATAGCACAGAAACTGCTCTCCTCAAAGTCCTCAACGACCTCCTCACCGCTGCTGACACTGGGTTCCTCAACATCCTCATCCTCCTCGACCTGAGCGCAGCCTTCGATACAGTGAACCATAACATCGTGCTCACCAGACTCAAAGACCTCGGCATTGAAGGCTCTGCACTCAGCTGGCTCCGTTCCTACCTTTCCAACAGATCCCACTTCATCTCTCTCTGCAACCACACCTCTGTTACAGCTACAGTCACTCAAGGCGTTCCCCAAGGCTCCGTACTCGGCCCCCTCCTCTTCATCATCTACATCCTCCCGCTTGGTCAGATACTCCGCCACTTCAACCTGGACTTCCACTGTTACGCTGATGACACCCAGATATACCTTGGCACCAACCCCCCCCCCCCCCCCCCCCCCTTCTCCCATATCAACTCCTGTTTGTCAGCTATAAAAACCTGGATGCAACATAATTTCCTCAAACTCAACAGCGATAAGACATAATTCCTCCTCATAGGCTCCAAAGCCACACTCAGCAAAATCAATAACCCCACTCTCACG
>NC_045985.1:17888742-18034607 GCF_010909765.2 Amblyraja radiata | reverse complement strand
GTGGAGGTACAGGGGATAGTGGGGGTACAGGGGGTAGAGTGGAGGTACAGGGGATAGTGTGGGGGTACAGGGGGTATAGAAAGAGGATGTAGAGGGAGAGGGGGCAGCGAGTATAAAGAGGGGGTAGAGATAGCAGCGTGGTGGAGAGAGGGTGATAGTGTAGAGAGAGGAAATATATCGGGTGGAGAGGGGAGAGTATAGGGGGTTGAGGGGTGTGGAGTAAAGATGGGTAGAGGGAAAAGTGGGGGAGTATAGAGAGGGGGTAGAGAGTAGGTACGGGGGTAAAAAGTGGGGAACGGGATAACAGGTGCCAGGGGTAGAGAGGGGGGGGTATAAGGGGTAAAGGGGGGGGAAGTATGGAGTAGAAAGAGGTGGATAGGGGTGTAGAGGGATGGAAAAGTGGGGGAGAATATAGGGGTCGAGAGGGTGAAAGAGGTAGAGAGAGGGGGTACGGGAGTGAAAAGTGTGGAAAGGAATAGAGGGTATAAGGGGTAAAGAGGGGGTGGAGCGAGGGGAGGGTACAACGGGTGGAGAGAGGCTACGAGGGAGATAGGGGGGGAGAGGGTAATGGTGAGTGGAGAGAGAGAGGGTACACGGGGTAGAGAGAGGGTGCAGAGGTAGAGTGAGGAAAGTGGTGGAGAGTATAGGGGGTTGAGAGAGAGGGTGCAGGGCAAGAGTTCCCAACCTGGGGTAAATTTCACCCCAGGGTAAATTTCACCAACCTAGGGGGTAAATTTGTCGATTGTGGATTGGTACATGTTTTTACTCATTGACTGACGGTGTTTGGTTCTGGTATACCGGTATCTGTTGATTAATAAGTGAAATAACATTGTTATATGCTATTAAAGTTGCCAGGGACGAAAAAGGTTAGTGTAGGGGGTGAAGAGGGAGTGGAGAGAGGGGGTACAGGTAGAGAAGGGATGTATGGGGGTAGAGAGAGTAAGGTGAGGAAGGTACCAGGCGTGGAGAGCGGGTATAGGGGGTAGGGAGAGGGAGTAGAGATGGAAGCAACGAGGTAGAGAGAGGGTGAGAGAGACAATAGACAATAGGTGCAGGAGGAGGCCATTTGGCCTTCGAGCCAGCACCGCCATTCAATGTGATCATAGCTGATCATCCACAATCAGTACCCCATTCCTGCCTTCTCCCCATATCCCCTGACTCCGCTATTTTTAAGAGCCCTATCTAGCTCTCTCTTGAAAGCATCCAAAGAACCGGCCTCCACCCCCCTGTGACGCAGAGAATTCCACGGACTCACCACTCTCTGTGAGAAAAAGTGTTTCCTCGTCTCCGTTCGAAATGGCTTACTCCTTAATCTTGAACTGTGTGGCCCCTGGTTCTGGACTCCCCCAACATCGGGAACATGGTTCCTGCCTCTAGTGTGTCCAAGCCCTTAACAATCTTATATGTTTCAATGAGATTCCCTCTCTTCCTTCTAAACTACAGAGTGTACAAGCCCAGCTGCTCCATTCTCTCAGCATATGACAGTCCCGCCATCCCTGGAATTAACCTTGTAAACCTACGCTGCACTCCCTCAATAGCAAGAATGTCCTTCCTCGAATTAGGGGACCAAAAAACTGCACACAATACTCCAGGTCTGGTCTCACTAGAGCTCTGTACAACTGCAGAACGACCTCTTTGCTCCTATATTTGATTCCTCTTGTTATTAAGGCCAATATGCCATTCGCTTTCTTCACTGCCTGCTGTACCTGCATGCTTACTTTAATAAACTGATGTACAAGGACCCCTTGATCCCGTTGTACTTCCCCTTTTCCCAACTTGACATTTAGATAGTACCAAAGTGTAGAGAGTGTAGAGGAGGGAAGTCTATGGGGTGGTACAGGGGGTAGAGAGATGGGGAGTGGGCAGAGTAAAGAGATGTTACAGGGAAAGATGTGGAAGAGAAATGGAGTACATTTAAAGGTGAAATTTTAAGAGTACAGAATCTTTATGTCCCTGTTCGGTTGAAAGGAAATCGTAAAAATTGTAAAGAGCCATGGTTTTCAAGGGAAATTGGACACTGTTCGGAAAAAGAGGGAGATCTACAATAGTTATAGGCAGCATGGAGTAAATGAGGTGCTTGAGGAGTATAAAGAATGTAAAAAGAATCTTAAGAAAGAAATTAGAAAAGCTAAAAGAAGATATGAGGTTGCTTTGGCAAGTAAGGTAAAAGTAAATCCGAAGGGTTTCTACCGCTATATTAATAGCAAAAGGATAACGAGGGATAAAATTGGTTCATTAGAGAGTCAGAGTGGCCAACTATCTGCAGAGCCAAAAGAGATGGGGGAGATATTGAACAGTTTCTTTTCTTCGGTATTCACCAAGGAGAAGGATATTGAATTATGTGAGGTAAGGGAAACAAGTAGAGTAGCTATGGCAACTATGAGGATCAAAGAAGAGGAAGTACTGACACTTTTGAGAAATATAAAAGTGGATAAGTCTCCAGGTCCCGGACAGGATATTCCCTAGGACATTGAGGGAAGTTAGTGTAGAAATAGCAGGGGCTATGGCAGAAATATTTCAAATGTCATTAGAAACGGGAATAGTGCCGGAGGATTGGCGTACTGCGCATGTTGTTCCATTGTTTAAAAAGGGGTCTAAGAGTAAACCTAGCAATTATAGACCTGTTAGTTTGACGTCAGTGGTGGGCAAATTAATGGAAAGAATACTTAGAGATAATATATATAAGCATCTGGATAAGCAGGGTCTGATTAGGAACAGTCAACATGGATTTGTGCCTGGAAGGTCATGTTTAACTAATCTTCTTGAATTTTTGAAGATGTTACTCGGGAAATTGATGAGGGTTAAAGCAGTGGATGTTGTGTATATGGACTTCAGTAAGGCCTTTGACAAGGTTCCTCATGGAAGGTTGGTTAAGAAGGTTCAATGGTTGGGTATTAATGGTGGAGTAGCAAGATGGATTCAACAGTGGCTGAATGGGAGATGCCAGAGAGTAATGGTGGATGGTTGTTTGTCAGGTTGGAGGCCAGTGACGAGTGGGGTGCCACAGGGATCTGTGTTGGGTCCACTGTTGTTTGTCATGTACATCAATGATCTGGACGATGGTGTGGTAAATTGGATTAGTAAGTATGCAGATGATACTAAGATAGGTGGGGTTGCGGGTAATGAAGTAGAGTTTCAAAGTCTACAGAGAGATTTATGCCAGTTGGAAGAGTGGGCTGAAAGATGGCAGATGGAGTTTAATGCTGATAAGTGTGAGGTGCTACATCTTGGCAGGACAAATCAAATAGGACGTACATGGTAAATGGTAGGGAATTGAAGAATGTAGGTGAACAGAGGGATCTGGGAATAACTGCATAGTTCCCTGAAAGTGGAATCTCATGTAGATAGGGTGGTAAAGAAAGCTTTTGGTGTGCTGGCCTTTATAAATCAGAGCATTGAGTATAGAAGTTGGGATGTAATGTTAAAATTGTACAAGGCATTGGTGAGGCCAATTCTGGAGTATGGGGTACAATTTTGGTCGCCTAATTATAGGAAGGATGTCAACAAATAGAGAGAGTACAGAGGAGATTTACTAGAATGTTGCCTGGGTTTCAGCAACTAAGTTACAGAGAAAGGTTGAACAAGTTAGGGCTTTATTCTTTGGAGCGCAGAAGGTTAAGGGGGGACTTGATAGAGGTTTTTAAAATGATGAGAGGGATAGACAGAGTTGACGTCGAAAAGCTTTTCCCACTGAGAGTAGGGAAGATTCAAACAAGGGGACATGACTTGAGAATTAAGGGACTGAAGTTTAGGGGTAACATGAGGGGGAACTTCTTTACTCAGAGAGTGGTGGCTGTGTGGAATGAGCTTCCAGTGAAGGTGGTGGAGGCAGGTTCGTTTTTATCATTTAAAAATAAATTGGATAGTTATATGGATGGGAAAGGAATGGAGGGTTATGGTCTGAGCGCAGGTATATGGGACTAGGGGAGATTATGTGTTCGGCACGGACTAGAAGGGTCGAGATGGCCTGTTTCCGTGTTGTAATTGTTATATGGTTTATATGGTAGAGAGAGGGGGATGGGCAAATAGGGAGGGATTGTGTGGCAGGGAGAGGTAGTACATGGGGTGAATACAAAGTGTAGAGAGGGGGTGTAATGAGAGGGTAAGGAGTGTAGAGAGGGGGATATAGGGGAAAAGAGAGGAGCTATGGGATGGAGAGAAGGGATACGGGGCAGAGAGGGGGTCTATGGGGCAGCGGAACATATAGTGGGGTTAGAGAGAAGCTGCTGGTGGTACAGAGTGTGGGCGTGGAGGGCGGGTACAGGGTTACACAGGAGCTGCAGATGGTAGAGAGTGGCTGTCGTTCCTTCAGTTTAGAGATACAGTGCGGAAACAGGCCCTTCGGCCCACCTAGTCTGCACCGACCAGCGATCCCCGCACATAAACACCACCCTACACACACTAGGGACAATTTACACTTACACCAAGTATTCAAACAAGGCTAATAACCTACAAACCTGCACGTCTTTGGAGTGTAGAAGGAAACTGAAGATCTCGGAGAAAACACACGCAGGTCACGGGGAGAACGTACAAACTCCGTACAGGCAGCACCCGTAGTCGGAATCGAGCCCGGGTCTCTGGCGCTGTGAGGCAGCAACTCTACCGCTACGCCACCGTGCCGCCCTGGAGGGCGTGTAGGGCTGTGGTAGACGAGTACAGGGTTAGAGAGGAGCTGCAGGTGGCAGAGAGTGTGGGCATTGGGGGTGGGTACAGGGTTAGAGAGGAGCTGTAGGTGGCAGAGTGTGGGTGTAGAGTGGGCACAGGGTTAGAGAGGAGCTGCAGGTGGCAGAGAGTATGGGTGTAGAGTGGGTACAGGTGTAGAGTTGGGGTAGAGAGTGGGGGTGCAGGAAGAGATGGGGTGCTGGCGGTAGGGAATTGAGGTGGAAGGGAGGGTGCAGGATAGAAAGGGGAGCAGAGGGCAGAGAGAGGGGGTGCAGCGGGAGAGTACAGGGTGTACAAGAGGGTGCTGGTGAAAAAGCTACTTTTCTTAACTACTAAACCAGGTTCGCTTCTTAATAAACAGACACCACACAAACTGTTTGGTAGACCAGTTCACAACTTTACTTATTATCGGCCGATGGAAGGGAGGGAGAACTCCAGTCAAGTGACCATTACAGACACTTGACCGTCCTCCGTTCACCTCACTGAACAACAGAATTACATTGCCTTAAATAGGGTTTTTTTGTCCCCTTAGCACATTTCACAGACATTAGTCATGGTCAGAGGTACAGGAAAAGGTTTCCACAGAATGCATCACATCAAAGGCCTTTTGTTTACAGTACAAGATAACATTGGCCATTTGGTTTACGACATTTTATCTTCACAGAGATCACCCTAGCTCTCGCTGCTTCCTCTCTGTCATTTGGTCCTTCATAAACATAGGCCATTTGGTTTATGGCATCTCACTTCAAAGATGTGACTAGCTGTTTCTCTCTTCCTTTCTCGCCTCCTCCCCCATAACATTGGCCACTTTGTTTACGGCATCTTACTTCAAAGAGATCTAGCTCTTCTCTGTTTGTCACTTGGGAGACAATGTTATGGTATTTATTATCTCACACACCGCAACCTAAGGCAAGCCTAATTTGAGACTAAATATAAGCTGTAAGCTAGCCCAGAAGCCAATTTAATATCTTCTTATATTTTAACTAAAATTCAGCTTCATCATTGGGGGAGAGGAGAGCAGGGCGTAGAGTAGAGTTACTATTCAGGGTCGAACCCGGGTCTCTGGCGCTGTAAGACTACAATTCTATCACTGCGCCACGGCGCCGCCCTGATAGTAAGAGTGCTTTTATTTTTGAATTCTCGCATTTTAATTACTAAATATTTTTTTTAAAACAACTTTGCAGAATCTGTACTTACTGTTCCAAACGTTTTCACTTAGACAGCCGCCGCTGGGAGATTCGTGCCACCAAAAACGTCACCGCGTGATGGCCACGGTCGCCCAGTCTGACGGACAATGGCAATGAGCGACTCGTGTGAGGCTCTGACAGTTACAAATAACCGCGATGGGCAAGATCAAGCGAGAGATCTGTCGGATACGAGGACTCTTCCGAACCCGATCACCTGGCCGTGCCCAGATGGTTCCTTTGTAAAGAAGATTTTACAGGTTGGTAGCGGGCTAGATAGACCCAAAGAAGGATCCCGGTGCCGTGTATGTGTTGAGGTGGAACCCACAAGCAGTTTTGACTCGAGTCATTTTCCGATTGGGATTAATCAGCCGGTGGACATAGTTCTTGGGGAGAGCGATACATGGTTTGCAGAAGTGGTTGATAAATGCGTCGAGTCCATGCTGCAGGGAGAGCGTGGTGAAGTGCTGCTGGCTCCAGGTTTGACGGAGGCAGGAGCTGACCTGGCCGCCGGGCTGAGCTTCACCGTGACCCTGGAAGAGTTCACCATGCACAAGGACTCGTGGGCGATGACATTCAATGAAAAGTGGCTCTCCGCCATGCACCACAAAGCCAGAGGCACGGAGCATTTTAAAAACGGGAACCTCTTTGGAGCCACGCGCCGCTACGCAAAGTCGCTGAGGCTGCTGGTG
Organism: Amblyraja radiata; assembly: GCF_010909765.2. Classification (NCBI taxonomy): domain Eukaryota; kingdom Metazoa; phylum Chordata; class Chondrichthyes; order Rajiformes; family Rajidae; genus Amblyraja; species Amblyraja radiata. Next base: position 18,028,069 of record NC_045985.1, on the reverse strand, counting down.
TCGGTGAAGTACGAGGTCCCCCTGGAGAGAGGGGATGAGTACAACAAGGCCCGCTGCGCACTCTACTCCAACCTGGCCGCCTGCCAGTTGAAGCAGAACCAGCACACAAACGTCATCCAGAACTGCTCGAAGGCGCTGGAGATCGAGCCCAACTCGGTCAAGTGCCTGTACCGCCGGGGCCAGGCATACGCCTCCATCAACGAGGTGGACAAGGCCAAGAGGGATTTGCAGAGGGTGCTGAAGCTGGAGCCGGGCAGCACTGCTGCCGCACAGCAACTCCGAACCCTCACTCAGCAAGCCCGAGCTGACAATGACAAGCTGGGCAAAGCAATGAGTAAGCTATTCAGCTAGGGCTGACCACACTGACTGATTTACACCAACTATCTATTTGTTGAAACTAGTCTTATTTAAGAAATAATTCCTGAATACAGGACAACTTGACGTTTTTGGATCGGATTGTATGTGTTTACAAAGGATGTTGGAACACACGAAGTGTTGGAATAGCACAGCATCCCAGGAGGACATGGATACGTGGTGTTTCGGGCAGGACCCCTTCTTCAGTCTGAAGACATGTCCCAACCAGAAACATCGCCGATCCATATCCTCCTAGCGCGCTGAGTTACTCCTGCACTTTATGTCATGCAGATTCCAGCATCTGCAGTTCTTCGTGCCTCAATGTTTCTGTATTGTTGTACACTTTGTGGTCATAGCCACGGTAAAGTTGCTTTGCACGAAATTCCTCAGCTCATTCCGTAATGTTTGTTGATAAATTTTGCTGGGAATTTGTTCGTTATCCCGATGGTCTTAAAAGTAAAGCAACTGGCTGATCTCCTGAGGTTTCGATTGGAGATAGGGTGGGGCTTGAAACACTGTGACAAGATTTAGCTGCTAACTGGAATTGTCATCCATTGCTCCAATGACTATATAGTGGTCTGGTTAATCTCTGAGACGATGCTGGGTTTAACTGGTGTTTACATATTGCTTGTCTTATTACAAATTTCTGCCTTGCTTATTTGGACAATCGTGATGTGTCGTGTACAACCAAACTTAAATAAACTTCCAGATTTCCTGTGAAACTACCTTGTGAAGTTGGATGTATTTGCAAAGACTGTCATCTCTGTAGAACATATGTCATTGCTAAAATGTTATGTCACACTTACAACATTGTAAGGCCTTAATTTTAACTCTAGTCTGATTTCCGGTGCTTTGCTTTTGTACATTGACTGAATTCATGGAGTAATTTACTTGTTAGGCTGGAGAGACGTTTGGCGAGAATGTGCTTTGACCTGCTGTTTAATAGCACAAAGTGCAAATGTTGAATGGTGGATGTATTCAGGAATGTAAGCAGCATTTTGTGGAAAGCAAAACAGGTTCTGACCTTCCATCAGAACTGGGCAACGTTGAAAGAAACATCAAATATGTTTTAAATATCTGAGATTGGGGAGTTGTGGAGAGAACGACGTGAATGTTTGTCACAGGGTAGAGACCTGAATGACACAAGTGTTGGCTGGCTGATTGGAAGCCTGAAATCCATGTTAGCAATGTGAAAAAAATGTTTGAGTTTGTATTAAAGTCGCAAATAAAACTGTATAGTCTTAAGAAACGTTGCCTATTTATTCCCCCCACGGATGCTGCCTAACCAGCTGAGTTGATCCAGCACTTTGTGTTTTCCTCACGATTCCAGCTTTGGCATTTCCTCGTGTCTGCTGTACACTTAGCTCAGTTTTGGGATATAGTTGCCCACCCTAGTAGGCACGGTGGCGCAGCGCTAGAGTTGCTGCCTTAACCAGAGACCCGGGTTCGATCCCGACTACGGGTGTTATCTTTACGGAGTTTGTACGTTCTCCCCGTGACCTGCGTGGGTTTTCTCAGAGATCTTCGGTTTCCTCCCACATTGGCTTGGTATAAATGTTAAAAAATGTCCCATAGTGTGTGTATGATAGTGTTACTGGAGATCACAGGTCAGTGCGGACACGGTGGGCCGAAGGGCCTGTTTCCGCGCTGTATCTCTAAACTAAACTAGTCCCACCTGCCTGCATTTGCCCAATGTCCCTGTGAAACCCTCCATCCATGAACCTGTCCAAATATCTTTTAAATGTTGCCTCAACTTCCCCCTGTGAAAGCTTGTTGCATATACCCACCACTCTCTGTGGAAAAGGTTGTCTCAGCTTCCTATTAAATCTTTCCTCTCAAACCTATGTTCTCTGGCTTTGATTCCCAATCTCTGGATAAAAGACTGTGCATCTACCCTATCTGTCCTCCTCATGATCTTACACATCTCTATAAGGTCACCTCTCATCCTTTCTCGCTCCAAGGAATAAAGTTTAGCCTGCCCAACCGCTCTCTCTCCCTACAACTCAGGCCCTCAAGTCCTGACAACATCCCTGTAAATCTTCTCTGCACTCATTCTAGCTTAACAATGTCTTTCCTGTAGCAGAGTGACCAATATTGAACATAATCCTTCAAATGTGACTCCACCAACATCTCGTACAAATGTAATATGACTGATTTTCCATCAGTTAGTGGATTATCCGTGAGGTCTCCTCTCAGTACAAGCATGAGTGCGCAAAACATCAATTTTAGCCGAATGTGAAATGCTTTGGGGAGAAGCCAGTAGCACTCTTCACTGCAAGTCTCCGCTGCTCGCCAGAAGGCAACTTACCACCTCAAATCAGGAAGGGAGAGCAGCACTATTTGGTGTAAGCATCCTGTTTTCTTGGTGTGAGCTGATATGCGCAAGTGATTTGTAATTGGATATATTTGTTATCTGAGGCAAGAAATGAAAGCATCAGAAATTGTTCCTTCCACTTTCCTCTGCAGTCAGCCTTTGGGATTGAGAGTGACTTTTCCTTCTGACACCGAAGAAATTGACAGATTCTCCTGGTTAAACGCTTGTGTGGATTTTACAGTGCCCTCCAGAATGTTTGGGACAGCTGTCATTTCGACATGGTGAAACCCAAATGTATAAAAGTGGCCTTTAATAAAATCTGACAACTACATGTGATTTTTTTTTTCTATTACAAATTTCAAATTGTGGAGTACAGATGCAAATAAATAAATGATGGGTCTTTGTCCCAAACACTATGGAGGGCACTGTATATATTTCTTCATCAGGCACACCAGGTTAAAATAAAATGGGGATTGTTACTCATAGAATGGTACATTGCTGTTACAAAATTGCCAGGTACGAGTGGTGTCTACCCAACCGTTCTTCAACAGTATCAATGTCCTGGGGATTAGTACCGATGAGAACATTAACTGGAACAGCCTGATAAATGCTTTGCATACAAGAGGGGTGGCACGGTGGCACAGCGGTAGAGTTGCTGCCTACAGCGTCGGAGACCCAGGTTCAATCCCGACTACGAGTGCTGTATGTACGGAGTTTTGCACGTTCTCCCTGTGACCTGCATGGGTTTTCTTCAGCTGCTCTGGTTTCCTCCCACACTTCCAACATCATGCCGGTTTGTAGGTTAATTTGCTTCGGTAAAATTATTAAAAGGTGTGCGTGTGGGATCGTGTTAGTACGCGGGGATCGCTGGTCGGCGCGGACTCGGTGGGCCGTAGGGCCTGTTTCCGCACAGTATCTCTAAACTGAACCAAGAGAGGTCAGAGGCTGGGTATCCTGTAGTGGGTGGCGCACCTCCTAACATTGCCAAAACCTTGCTCCAAGGTACGTCAGGAAGATGATGAAATACTCTCCACTTGCCTGGACTGAGTACAGCTCCAGTACCACTCAAGGAGCTTGTCACCTTTGCGAATTAAGCATTGCTAATAGACTGGCCGAACGTAAGATTCCAGCACTCCCCTGCCTCCCCCAGCACTGGACTTTAAAAATAAATAACAATTGCACTTCCCCAATTGCAATACCAGTTCCCCCCTTCCCCCTCCTGTCCTGCCAGGAGCTGGAGTAAGTGTTGTATGATGGCAACATTGTTGCAAATGTCAGGTGGAGGACTGTGATATCCCAGTCAGGTGAAAAGTTGGTGGAAGCACAGAGTGTTCCTGTTTTGCAACTTTGTATTGAAGTTTGTTGAAAGCTGGCAGGAAGGATTTTAACAGTAAAAATCTTGTTCAAGTTGGCTTTTTAAACTTTGAAATATCAATAATGTGATATATAACATCAAATCTGAAGGAAACTTGACAAGATCGACAAAGGGAAAAAGCATAGTAAGGTTCTGCCAAAATGTTTGTGTTATTGTGTACCGTTTTGGCTTAGCTCCTGAGATCACTGACAGACAGGCAGACAGACAAACAAGTCAAGACTTTTAATAGTATATAGATACATGTGTATATATATATATATATATTATATATAGAAAGAGGGAGAGAGAGAGAAGGTGTGCACACAGGCCCTTTGGATCAACTTGCTCACACCGGCCAACATGTCCCAGCTACGATTGTCCCACCAGCCAGCATTTGGTCTATATCACTCCAAACCTGTCCTAACCATGTACCTATCTAACTGTTTCTTAAATGTTGTGACAGTCCCTGCCTTAATGACCTCCTCTGGCAGCTTGTTCCATACACCCACCACCCTTTGTGTGGAATATATATATATATATATATATATGTGTATGTCCATAAGAATGTCTGTGTGTGTATGTCTATATATGTGTGTCTATATGTGTGTATATCTGTGTGTGTCATATACTGAGCTTTTTTTGCTTATATTGTTTACAGGGTACTATGTTTACATATTCTGTTGTGCTGTTGCTAGTAAGAATTTCATTGTTCTGTTCAGGACACATAGGCAATAGGTGCAGGAGTAGGCCATTCGGCCCTTTGAGCCAGCACCGCCATTCAATGTGATCATGGCTGATCATCCACAATCAGTACCCCGTTCCTGCCTTCTCCCGTTCCGTTCCATATCCCCTGACTCCGCTATCTTTAAGAGCGCTATCTCTTGAAAGTATCCAGAGAACCGCCCCCCCCCCCCCACCCTCTGAGGCAGAGAATTCCACAGACTCTCTGTGTGAAAAAGTGTTTCCCCATCTCCATTCTAAATGGCTTACCCCTTATTCTTAAACTGTGTGGCCCCTGGTTCTGGACTCCCCCCAACATCGGGAACATGTTTCCTGCCTCTAGCGTGTCCAAACCCTTAATAATACATGACAGTAAAACTTTTGATACTCTTAATGCCCCTGTCCCACTTAGGAAACCTGAACGGAGACCTCTGGAAACTTTGTGCCCCACCCAAGGTTTCCGTGCGGTTCCCTGAGGTTGCAGGTGTTTGCCGGAGGTTGCAGGTAGTGGAAGCAGGTAGGGAGACTGACAAAAACCTCCGGGAACCGCACGGAAACCTTGGGTGGGCCCAAAGTCTCCAGAGGTTTCCGTTCAGGTTTCCTAAGTGCGACAGGGGCATAACTCTCAAACTCTGAGCAGACTATTATTTCATGATTCATCCTTGTAACATTATTTCGCATAACCGATTAGACAGATCAGTTTTACTATCATGGCTGAGGGAGTCTCATCCAATTATTTGTCGAGAGGCCAGGTCCAAAGAAAGGCAAGACTGGGCCAGACATTCGCCCACGGTGCGTGTACAAATGAGACATGGTATCAGCATTATAAAATGACACCTGCCCTTCCTCGTGGTCCAGATAAACGCCAACCTTTGTTGGATTGACTTGGAGCTCAAGATGCTCCATGTGTGTCGAACTTCTGTCTGTCTGCACAAAAAAATCAAAGAATGCTTGGATCCAGTTGCTTCTATGAGGGCTTATCACCCAGTAGCCATTTTGTAAGGTCATGTCTGCCAGGTCCTGCCTGCCTACCGATTCTCTCATGATCCCCACCGTCCACTTTGCCCCCTGGTCCACCTCCACCTCCCAATAATGTTTCCCGCATGTAATCCTTTTTTCTCCGAGCACACACAGACGGTTTCCAAATCGTTTTGCGCTCTTCGGCAACAGCTGTTCTCCATATCTAAGGCAAACCGTGGTCAAGTTTGAAATAATGAGCCTGGGATGGGCTGAATTCGGATCTAGGGTAAATGGCGAGAGTACTGTAAGGCAGAAAGAAAATCTCATGTCAATATCACTGAGGGGAGCCAGTCTAAACAGCAGCATTTGGAATTCATTTATATAGCTACATGGACCATAGGTGCCATTCAGCCCTTCGAGCCAGCACCGCCATTCAGTGTGATCATTGCTGATTATCTACAATCAGCACCCCGTTCCTGCCTTCTCCCCATATCCCTTAAGTCTGCAAGTCCTAAGAGCTCTATCTAACGCTCTATTTAATACATCCAGTGAATTGGCGTCCATTGCCTTTAGCAACATAGAAAGTAGGTGCTGGAGTAGGCCATTCGGCTCTTCGAGCCAGCACTGCCATTCAATATGATCATCCAGAATCTGTACCCCGTTCCTGCTTTCTCCCCATATCCCTTGATTCCGTTAGCCCTAAGAGCTATATCCAACTCTCTCTTGAAACAATCCAGTGAATTGGCCTCCACTGCCTTCTGTGGCAGAGAATTCCACAGATTCACAACTCTCTGGGTGAAAATTGATATGTAAACCTTCAGATATTAAATCTTACTAGATTATCTTCAAGGTCTGAAATAATTAATCTGCACAAAGTTCTGAATGTTATATTTCATATGGTTGTATACAAGAATAGATGCAGTACAAGCAAGCTTTTCAATGTGCCTCTACCTCTCGGTACTTATGACAAAAACTCAACTTGTTCTATTCGACTTGACCTATATGATACAAGCACGACTAGTCTTTAATCAAATATAGTTCCTCAATTTGATTTGAGGAGGTATAGTCTGAGTTTGAGTTTAGTTAATTGTCACGTGTATCGAGGTACAGTGAAAAGCATTTGTTCTTGGTTCTTGGTTTCTTGGTCCTCCAAAATATTCCAAATGGAATTTAAACTGGAGGTGGTGAAGGGAGGGCTTAAGCCAGAAAGGGTTATTGGGAAGAAAGAGCTACTTTAAATTTAGTTGCATCTGGTTGGGTAACTATAGTTGGGTGGAGATTATTCCATGCTTTAATTGTGTGTGCGGGAGAATAACAAATTGCTGTACACATATGTCTTTGTAGCTGGGATCACAAATTGGATCGAATGCCCTCGTCTGCTCCTAATTGGTTTGGGTTTGGTGTAGGTCTTGTAGTCTATGTCGAACTGACCATTTAACATTTTGTAAAAACAGGTCAAACGGTGAGCTTCACGTGTGTCTTGGAAAGGGTTCCACCTCAGAGTATTCAGAAGTTTGGTGACACTCGCTTCTCTCTCATAGGTGTTAGTAACAAATCGACCAGTCAGCGGAAAGACTATGCATGCTTACAATCGAGCCGTCCACAGTGTACAGACACAGTATAAAGGGCAAAACCATTTAGTGCAAGATAAAGCCAGTAAAATCCGATCAAAGGTAGTCCGAGGGTCTCCAAGGATGTAGATAGTATCTCTGGACTGCTCTCTGGTTATGGTAGGATGGTTCAGTTGCCTGATAACAGCTGGGGGGAAAAACTGTCCCTGAATCTGGAGGTGTGTGTTTTCACACTTCTATAGCATTTACCCGATGGGAGAGGGGAGAAGAGGGGGTGAGACTGGTCCTTGATTATGTTGCTGGCCTTGCCGAGGCAGCGTGAGGTGTAAATGGAGTCAATGGAAGGGAGGTTGCTTTGTGTGATGGTCTGGGCTGCGTCCACAATACCCTTTTTGCCGATCCAATGTTCCTGCAACTGGGTCTTAGAAAAGAGTAAACCACCTTTTCCATCTGACTGCTGATGTACAGTCTTTTTCCAGAGTAGGGGAATCAAGAACTAGAGGGCATGGGTTTAAGGTGAGAGGGGTAGTTGTTTGTTGAGTGAAAACGAGAAGCTGTGCGACTTGGGTGGGGGGAGGGATGGATAGAGAGGTTAGAGAACTTGAAGTTAGAGAAATCAATATTAAGAAGGGTTTCGGCCCGAAACGTTACCTATTTCCTTCGCTCCATAGATGCTGTTGCACCCGCTGAGTTTCTCCAGCAGTTTTGTGTACCTATTAAGAAGTCAATGTAAGGTGCCCAAGCAAAATATGAGATTCTGTTCACCCATTTTGTATTTAGCCTCACTCTGACAATGGAGGAGACCTGGGACAGAAAGGTCTGTGTGGGAATGGGAAGGATTCCCATTCTCGATTGTAATCATTGTATTGTATTGTCTTTCCGCTAACTGGATAGATTTCCACTGTACACGTGACAATACACTAAACCGATCTGAACTCAAATGTTAACACCAGTGCCTAGTAGTGCATCCGGCCAACACTGCTGCCTACCTGGGTTCACCGATTTCCTCATCTGCTTCCACACCATGTGCTGAACAGGTCCACCGAATTCATCGACCAGTATGTTACTGAAGATTCTTTCTTGCCTGGTTTCCTTGCTGTTTCTTCAGAAAGAGCAGTAAATCCTGTAAATGGATATCTGGACATCCCCCACTATCCCCCACTATGTATCACAAAAGTAGTCAAGGAACAAAACACAAGTACTTACATAGATGGAGGTAACATTATCACCTAAAATAAAATATATAAGATATGAATTTGATGTTTCAATCGGAAATTTTCAGTTCCATTTATATTTCATTTGTAGTTTGTTCATGCAGGGTGGAAACAAGTCCTTCGGTCCTCCGAGTCCGTGCCGACCAGCGATATCCACACACTAACACTAGTCGATATACGCTGGGGACAACTTACAAAGCCAATTAGCCTACACACCTGTAGATCTGTGGAGTGTTGGAGGAAACCGGAGCACCCGGAGAAAACCCACGCAAACCTGGAGAACGTGCAAACTCTGTACAGACAGCACCCTTAGTCAGGATCGACCCCGAGTCTCTGGTGCTGTGAGGCAGCAACTCTACCGCTGCACAACCGATGTGTGATATTTCATCACCCATAACACCACTCTAGGAGAGAGTTCAACATTTTACTTGTGTGATGTGTTGAATGGGTTGAATCTGACGGATATAGAAATGGCAGGATCTCTTCAATATTCATCTGAAATATAATGTCTGAGGCAGTACTGTGAGAAAATGTGGGCCCCATATTTGAGGAAGGATGTACTGGCTGTGGAGAGGGTCCAGAGGAGGTTTACGAGAATGATCCCAGGAATGAGTGGGTTAGCATATGATGAGCGCTTGACGGCACTGGGCCTGTACTCGCTGGGGTTTAGAAGGTTGAGGGGTGACCCTCATTGAAACTTACAGGATAATGAAAGGTATAGATAGAGTGGATGTGGAGTGGATGTTTCCACTGGTGGGAGAGTCTAAGTCCAGAGCTCATAGCCTCAGAATTAAAGGGCGCTCTTTTACCAAGGGGTTGAGGAGGAATTTCTTTAGTCAGAGGGCGGTGAATCTGTGGAACTCATTGCCACAGAAGGCTGTGGAGGCCATGCCAGTAGATATTTTTAAGGCAGAGATAGATAGATTCTTGATTGCAATGGGTGTCAAGGGTTATGGGGAGAAGGCAGGAGAATGGGATTAGTAGGCAAAGATCAGCCATGATTGAATGGCAGAGTAGACTCGATGGGCCGAATGGCCTAATTCTGCTCCTATAACTTGTGATCATGTAAACTTGTGACATTCTTGCTCTTTTTAGAATAATGGATTAAATGGGATAAAGGATAGCAAGAAGCCATGATACAATTCCAACTATTTTCTGTCCCTTCTACTGAGGAGTAGATCCGGCAGCAATGTTCATTTTGTTGTGGGGTGGCGGGCACGGTGGGGTGGCGGGCACGGTGGCGTAACGGTAGAGTTGCTGCCTCACGGCGCCAGAGACCCGGGTTCAATCCTGACTCCGGGTGCTGACTGCACGGAGTTTTGTACGTTCTCCTCGTGACCTGCATGGGTTTTCTCCGGGTGCCCCAGTTTCCTCCCACACTCCAAAGACGAACAAGTTTGCAGGTTAATTTGCTTTGGTGAAATCAAGAAATTGCAAATTGTCCCTAGTGTGTGTAGGATGGTGTAGAAACATAGAAAATAGTTGCAGGAGGAGGCCATTCGGCCCTTCCAGCCAGCACCGCCATTCATTGTGATCATGGCTGACCGTCCCCTATCAATAACCCATGCCTGCCTTCTCCCCATATCCCTTGACTCCACTAGCCCCTAGAGCTCTATCTAACTCTCTTAAATTCATCCAGTGATTTGACGTCCAGTGCCCTCTGTGGCAGGGAATTCCATAAATTCACAACTCTCTGGGTGAAAAAGTTTTTTCTCACCTCGGTCTTAAATGACCTCCCCTTTATTCTAAGACTGTGGCCCCTGGTCCTGGACTCGCCCAACATTGAGAACATTTTTCCTGCATCTAGCTTGTCCAGTCCTTTTATAATTTTATATGTTTCTTTAAGAACCACCCCCTCATCCTTCTAAACTCCAGTGAATACAAGCCTAGTCTTTTCAATCTTTCCTCATATGACAGTCCCGCCATCCCAGGGATCTATCTGGTGAACCTACGCTGCACTGCCTCAATCACATGGATGTCCTTCCTCAAATTAGGGGATCGCTGGTCGGCGCGGACTCGGTGGACCGAAGGGCCTGTTTCCATTCTGTATTTCTGAACTCTGCTAAAGTGAGCGGATGATCGTTGGTTGGCTCAGACTCAACTAACTCAGTGGGCCGAAGGGCCTGTAACCGCGGCGTATCTCTGAACAAAACGAAACAATAAATTGAACACATACCTTCAATAAATTCCAGATCACTTGCAGCACAGTGCGATCATTATTATTGGCAAGCCTGCTGTTGGATGTCAACCAGTCCAGTAGTTCTTTCCCTCTCTTGTTGAGTCTTTGTTTCATTTCATATTCTTCCTTGTTAAGGATCTGGTGCAGCTCAGCGAACTCCCACTCAAACTGTTGTGTGAGCTCATAGACCTTTCTCTGCAAGCATGGTAGCACATTTAGAATGGGAAATGCAAAGAACACGATCGTGAGGGTGATCACAAGGAACACGAGGGTGCCTAAGATCGGATGCGTCGCTGAGAAAAAGGGGGTCCCGGCATGGGGGGCTGCTAGGGACAAAGGGGGACCATTGGTGACTAAATCATAAGGTCATAAGTGAAATTAGCCCATTTGTCTATCCCCATCAAGTCTACTACGCCATTCAATCATGGCTGATCTATCTCTCCCTCCTAACCCCATTCTCCTGCCTTCTCCCCTGACACCCGTACTAATCAAGAATCTATCTATTACTGCCTTAAAAATATCCATTGATGGTCTCCACAGCCTTCTGTGGCAATGAATTCCACAGATTCATTACCCTGTGATGAAAGAAATTCCTCCTCGTCTCCTTCATAAAGGAACGTCCTTTAATTGTGAGGCTGTGCCCTCTGGTCCTAGACTCTCCCACTAATGGAATGTTTTGTAACTTTGTCAGCACCCTTCTGTGGCGACTCTGCATACCTTGTGTGCAAAACAAAGAATCTCATTGTGACTTGTCCCATGTGATAATAAAGTATTAAGTATCATTCATTCAGTAGCTGGAGGACTACATTTTACATTCAGTACATCCTTGTGGAAATTAATTGAATGGAGCATATCGATATAACAAGTTAATATGTGTGTTGCAAAGCTGCCATTTATTCATTATTATCGCACTATATCTTTACTACATTATATCTCCACCATGGTTTAAAAAAAATCAAGTCTTTAAGTAGCGTTGTTACAAAACCTACCATCAGCGGCGCTGCAGATCTGCCACTGCCTGTGCGTGTGATTCCGGAGGCTTTGGGGGGGGGGGGGGGGGGGGGGGCAGGATGAAAATGCAGGTTTGTATTGTTTGTCGGAGAGGGATTTTCTCGGGCTGCTAGCTGATGAAGAAAAATCGCACCCGCTTCCCTTCCCAGTTTAAAAAAAAAAAATTTCTGGACCATTGCGTCGCTGGATTGAACTTAAACAAGACTAAAAACGCCTTCAACGTCTTCAGCATCACGGATCGCAATATCAGGACAAAACAAAAAGTATGTCGTTTATTTAACATATTATCTTGCTTTTTGGTGTGGCTTCATTTTAATCTTATGATGCGAAAAATGTTCTTTAGGCCCCCATACAAATCGGCCATGTCTTACCTGCCGATATGGGCTTAAAATTTATGGCAAAGGCAACATCCACACATTCCAGAATCGATCACATTCCAGAAACATCCACTCTCAAGATAATCAAATTCATTATTTTTTTGCACAATCATGTCATAAGAAAATATAAATCATCTATATTTTGTGTTATTGTCTACCCATGATCAATATTTTCATACTAAATATCTCGAGTACAGTTTTAGTCAGATGTATAAAAAATAATGATTTTGATTATCTTGAGAGTGGGTGTTTCTGGATTAATTTATGGGAATTAAACATTAAATTCCTTCCATTTGGCATATAAATTCATGACAAAGTGAGATTTAAAAATCATGTTATATTGTGAATTCTTGTGTGAATGGGACCAGTTTGTTATATTATTTGGATACTTAGGCTATTTTTTAAAAAAACAGCCTTTTCTTAAGAAATTGATAGATGTTTAGATCTAGTAATTGAATTTAGGTGAAATTAGATTGATTAGATGAATTTAATTGATTTGATGAAACTGATGAATATTAATTTTTGTTGGATATTTACTATTTGTTTTAGCGTTTAACTTTATAATTTCTACCTTTTTCCCTAAAACTACAAATAATAACTTGTTTCTGTTAATGCTGTTCAGTGTTTTTTTTTCTCTTTACATTTTAAACAGATGTCTCGAAGAGGAAATGCAAAATTGTCAATCCAAATGCCCAGCAAAAGAGACTGTTTTAGACAGCATTCGCTGAGATTATCTGAATTTGGACTACTCCAAATGTGATGATCTACAGGACATTCTTAATGGGAAAGCAGTGGGCAGAAAGACATGTCATGCGTGGTTTGAAGAGCAAAATCTTGTCATTTACAATGCCAAAATCGATAAATTGAGGAAAAACAAGGTGTACAGAGTTGCTTATTGGTTACAATCTGAGGAGTATGATGATGCTACTGATCATGATATGCCAATGTACCAGCTAGCAACTGATCTTCTCCATAAAGACTTGGTCTTTTGCTAGAAATTGTAATTTCTTTACCTATCTTACGGACTTACAGCATATAATACAATAATATTAAAGTTCTGATCTTGAGAATATCACCTTTTTTAATTTTCAAGGCAGTCTGGGTGTTTATTACTATTAGAAACATTGAAACAGAAAATAGGTGCAGGAGTAGGCCATTCGGCCCTTCGAGCCTGCACCGCCATTCAATATGATCATGGCCGATCATCCAACTCAGTATCCTGTACCTGCCATCTCTCCATACCCCCGATCCCTTTAGCCACAAGGGCTACATCTAACTCCCTCTTAAATATAGCCAATGAACTGTGGCCTCAACCACCTTCTGTGGCAGAGAATTCCACAGATTCACCACTCTCTGTGTGAAAAATGTTTTTCTCATCTCGGTCCTAAAAGACTTCCCCCTTATCCTTAAACTGTGACCCCTTGTTCTGGACTTCCCCAACATCGGGAACAATCTTCCTGCATCTAGCCTGTCCAAACCCTTAAGAATTTTGTAAGTTTCTATAAGATCCCCACTCAATCTCCTAAATTCTAGCGAGTACAAGCCGAGTCTATCCAGTCTTTCTTCATATGAAAGTCCTGACATCCCAGGAATCAGTCTGGTGAACCTTCTCTGTACTCCCTCTATCTCTGTCACAACGGTCAATTTTGTAATTAGCTACAATTGGGTAATTAACTAATTATATGCTTTAATTTCAGGTCATCCAAGTAAGATGTTTCATATTTGTTTCAGAATGCTTCAATCTATAATAACTGAAAATTTCATTCGGTTCTCTTAATATTTAAGAAAGTTATGGCCTTTTGACTGTCCTCGATCACAGCTTTTGTGTTAAGTCAATGGAAAAGCATTAGGGAACAAGATGCTAATTTCCGAGTATGAAAATGACCTTAACTTTTTTTAATACTGAAGATATGAAAGCGAATTAGGTGTCAAATTAAACACCTTTTTATGCTTTATCTGATGGGATAAATTGCAGACTTGATTTTTTAAATCTCAAAATGTTGTACATTCCTACTTTAGGGTGGCACGGTGGCACAGCGGTAGAGTTGCCGCCTCACAGCGCCAGAGACCCGGGTTCCATTCCGACTACGGGTGCTGTCTGTACGGAGTTTGTACGTTCACCCCGTGACCTGCGTGGGTTTTCTCCGACACCTTTGGTTTCTCTCCATACAAGTCAATTGGCATTTGGTATAAATGTAAATTGTCCCTAGCATGTGTAGGATAATGTTAGTGTGCGGGAATCACTGCTTAGCGTAGAGGTGCGGAAGGGCCTGCTTCTGCGCTATATCCCTAAACTAAACCACTTTCAGTCTAATTTTAGTCTGAAGAATGGTCTTGACTTTTCTGTTGTTAGTCCCACTGAGTTGCTTCAGCTTTTTGTATCTATCTTCGGTATAATAATAATAATAATAATAATACATTTTATTTATGGGCGCCTTTCAAGAGTCTCAAGGACACCTTACAAAAATTTAGCAGGTAGAGGAAAAACATGTAAGGGGAATGAAATAAATAGTAGAGACATGACTAGTACACAAAGTAAAGACAGAATTCAATACAAAACACAATAATAAGGCAATTAATGCACAGATGAAAAGGGAGGGGGACGTGGGGCTAAGGATAGGCAGAGGTGAAGAGATGGGGCTTGAGGCAGGACTGGAAGATGGTGAGGGACACGGAATTGCGGATCAGTTGGGGGAGGGAGTTCCAGAGCCTGGGAGCTGCCCTGGAGAAGGCTCTGTCCCCTAAACTGCGGAGGTTGGACTTGTGGATGGAGAGGAGACCGGCTGATGTGGATCTGAGGGACCGTGAGGGTTGGTAGGGGGAGAGGAGGTCAGTGAGATATGGGGGGGCCAGATGGTGGAGGGCTTTGTAGGTGAGGATCAGGATTTTGTAGGTGATCCGGTGGGAGATGGGAAGCCAGTGAAGTTGTTTGAGGACTGGAGTGATGTGATGCCAGGATTTGGTGTGGGTGATGAGTCGGGCGGCTGCGTTCTGGACCAGTTGGAGTCGGTTGATGTAGGTGGAGCTGATGCCAAGGAGAAGTGAGTTGCAATAGTCCAGTCGGGAAGAGATGAAGGCATGGATGAGTCTTTCAGCAGCGGGCGGTGTGAGAGAGGGTCTGAGTTTGGCGATGTTGCGGAGATGAAAGAAGGAGGTTTTAATGACATGGCGGATGTGAGGCTCAAGGGAGAGGGTATAAACCAGCATCTGCAGTTCCTTTCTAATATATAAATAAATTTTATAAATTAGTATAATGTCCTCCTTTCTATATGTAAACTAATTTTATACACTTCTATCAGGTCTCCCTCAGCTTCCCTCACTCCAGAGAAAATAATCTAAGTTTGGCTAGAGTAAAAGTGAGAGTAAAAGTGGACATGAGGACAAAGAACTTGGTTGGTTCACACACCCCCCCACCACCAAAGATCTTATAGCAGAGCTTTGATAGTATGTAGATCTTTGCCCACCACATTAGAGACAATTTACATTTATACCAACCAATTAGCCTACAAAAACCACAGTGAGAAGAACCCGTAAGCGGGGATCGAACCCGGGTCTCTGGCGCAGTTACCGCTGTAAGACAACACCTCTACCGCTGTGCCACGTTGCTGAACACGAAACAAAAACGAAACTTAAGTATATAGGCGTTTGGTGTAAACACAAAGAACTGCGATTGTCGGATTGCAAATCAAAAGGCACACCAACGACTTATATAACTGCAACATGACCTCCCAACAAAATACATAAAGTCCTGGAGTAACTCAGCGGCCCAGACAGCATCTCTGGAGAACAAGGATAGGTATTGTTACTATCCATGTTCTCCAGAGATGCTGTCAGAGCCGCTGAGTTACACCAGCAGTCAAAATGTAGAAACAAAATGCTGGAGTAACTCAGCTGGGACAGGCAACATCTTTGGAGAGAAGGAATGGGCGACGTTACGGGTCGAGATTGAGAGTCAAGGGAGAGGGAGATATGGAGCGGTCAGGTGTGAAAACAGATCAAAGGGCACGTTGATAAGGAAATGTAGATGATACATCTGAGTGGATGATTATTATACAAAAAGCGGTCACACTCTGTAGAACAGCAGATGCTGGTTGATGCACACAAGGGGACACAAAGTGCTGGAGTAACTCAGCGGATCAGACAGCGTCTCTGGAGAGAAGGAATGTGTGACATTTCGGGTCGAGAGCCTTCTTTGTACAGAATTAGGCTGAAGAAAGGTCCAGACCTGAAACATCACTTGTGGATAGACACGAAATGCTGGAGTAACTCAGCGGGACAGGCAGCATCTCTGGAGAGAAGGAATGGGTGACGTTTCAGGTCGAGACCCTTCTTCAGACATCACCTGTGGGACAGGCAGCATCTCTGGAGAACATGGATAGGTGACATTTCGGGTCGATAAGAGTGCCTGACCTGCTGAGTTACTCCAGCAACTTGAGACCTTTTGAGTTACTCCAGCACTTTGTGAGATGGACGCAGTTTAGCATTCGGGTAGCAAGGGGTGGATTAACCTTGAGATCTGGCGCTTCGGGGGAGAGGCGGCGACCGGCGCTGATCTGATCCCGACTGGAGATCCCAGTTCCACGCCAGACCTTTTTCCACTCTGTATCCCAGGCGCTTTCCTGGATGGATCTCACGTTCGCCACTATACTCGCCAGAAGTCTGTTAGGCTTCAATGTTCTATCCGGGAAGAAACATCGACACTCGGGACACGAACACTCCCCGTTCTTCCAAAAGGAGGAGATGCAGTCTTGGCAGAAGCTGTGACCGCAGTCCAGGAACACGGGGTCCCGGAAAAACTGCAGGCAAATGGAGCAGGAGATATCTTTGTTTAGGTTTAGGAGATTGTCCGTTGACGCCATTGTCGCCAGGCGAACCGATCGCCTCCTTAACTATTCTTGCTTTCGATTTCTTCAATTTGATGCAGGAGGCGGGTTCAGAATAATGTTCCCGCAGAGTGCACTTTCCCTCAAACCAAAGTACTGATTTACAATGCATTTACAACACTGATTTACAATGATCTAGAATTTAGAAAATTGAGGGGGCATCTTATAGAAACTTACAAAATTCTTAAGGGGTTGGACAGGCTAGATGCAGGAAGATTGTTCCCGATGTTGGGGAAGTCCAGAACAAGGGGTCACACAGTTTAAGGGTAAGGGGGAAATCTTTTAGGACTGAGATGAGGAAAACATTTTTCACACAGAGAGTGGTGAATCTGTGGAATTCTCTGCCACAGAAGGTAGTTGAGGCCAGTTCATTGGCTATATTTAAGAGGGAGTTAGATGTGGCCCTTGTGGCTAAAGGGATCAGGGGGTATGGAGAGAAGGCAGGTACAGGATACTGAGTTGGATGATCAGCCATGATCATATTGAATGGCGGCCCAGGCTCGAAGGGCCGAATGGCCTACTCCTGCACCTATTTTCTATGTTTCTATGTCTAATCTTTGGAAGTGGCCCAAGTGAGATGATGAGGCTGGGTTAGATGCAGGCCAACATTGTTACAGAATGATATAGCGTGGAAACAGGCCCTTCAGCCCAACTTGCCCACAGCGACCAACATGCCCAGTCCCAGCTGCCCGCGTTTGTCCCTTATCCCTCCAAACCTGTCCTATCCATGTACCGGTCTAAATGTTTCTTAAATGTTGGATAGTACCTGCCTCAATTAACTCCTCTGGCAGCTCGTTCCTTACATCCACCATGAAAAAGTTACCCCTCAGGTTCCTATTAAATCTTTGTTTAAGAAGGAACTGCAGATGCTGGAAAATCGAAGGTACACAAAAATGCTGGAGAAACTCAGTGGGTGCA
Organism: Amblyraja radiata; assembly: GCF_010909765.2. NCBI lineage: Eukaryota > Metazoa > Chordata > Chondrichthyes > Rajiformes > Rajidae > Amblyraja > Amblyraja radiata. Next base: position 18,010,214 of record NC_045985.1, on the reverse strand, counting down.
GCAGCATCTGAAGGAAATAGGCTTCGCTCCATAGATGCTGCTGCACCCGCTGAGTTGCTCCTGCATTTTTGTGGATCTCCTATTAAATCTTCCCCCCTCACCATAAACCTATGTCCTCTGGTCCTCGACTAGTGTTGCCAACTGTCCCGTATTAGCCGGGACATCCCGTATATTGGGCTAAATTGGATTGTCCCGTACGGGACCGCCCTTGTCCCGTATTTGACCGCTACTACTCGGGTCGAGGGGATTGTCTGGTCGTCCGGCCCCGCCTCACCCGTCCCGACGTAGTGCAGCCCATGGAGTGCAGCAGCAGCAGCAGCAGCAGCAGCTCCTCGCCCGTGGCCCCGTCGGTCGGTCGGCAGCCCGGCCCAGCTGTCCGACCTTCGGACCTTCGCTTACCGCCGACACCACCACCACCCCTCCTTCTCGTGGCCGATCATCGGTTCATGAGTTGGACGGGGCGCCGGACTTTGCGCGCGGCCCCCGGGCCAAAACTCCTCACAGCTGGCCCGCCGGCTGGGCTTTGTGTGCAGTCCAGCACCCGGGCCAACTCATCATTCACCCAGCCATGGCCCAGTCGGTCAACCAATTGCCGTGGGGAATTTGTCCCTTATTTTGACCTTTTGTCCCTTATTTGGGAGTTAGAAAGTTGGCAACCCTATCCTCCATTCACCTACTCCGGGCAAGATACTCTGTGCATTTACCTGATCTATTCCTCTCATGATTTTATACACCTCTAGAAGATCACCCCTCATCCTCCTGCGCTCCAAGGAATAGAGTCCCAGCCTGCTCAACCTCTCCCTGTAGCTCGGACCCTCTAGTCCTGGCAACATCCTTGTAAATTTTCTCTGTAGTCTTTCCAGCTTGACAACATCTTTCCTATAACATGGTGCCCAGAACTGAACACAATACGCTAAATACGGCCTCACCTATGCCTTATATAACTGCAACATGACCTCCCAACATCTATACTCAATGCTCTGATGAAGGCCAATGTGCCAAAAGCCTTCTTGACCACCATATCCACCTGTGATGCTACTTTCTACGACCCTGTACATGCAGTCCTAGATCCCTCTGCTCTACAACACTCCCCACAGCCCTACCGTTCATTCCGTAGGCCCTGCGCATGTTAGACTTCCCAAAATGCAACAACTCACATTTTGTTCAGCTTGGTTTTAGTTTAGAGATACAGTGCGGAAACTGGCCCTTCGGCCCACCGAGTCCGTGCCGACCAGCGATCCCCACACGTTGACACTCTCCTACACGCACTAGGGACAATTTTACCAAGCAAATCTACAAACCTGTACGTCTTGACTGTGGGAGGAAACCGGAGACCCAGGAAAAAACCCACGCAGGTCACGGGGAGAACGTACAAACTCCTTACAGACAGTACCTTAGTCAGGATTGAACCCGGGTCTCTGGCGCTGTGAGGCAGCAACTCTACCGCTGTGCCACCCTGCCGCCCCTATTAAATTCTGTATTAAATGCCATCAACTATTCCTCAGCCCACCTGGCCAACTAATCAACATCCTGGTGCAATTGTTGACAACCATCTTCACTATCTATAATACCACCCACCTTTGTGTCATCTGCACACTTGCTCATCATTGCATGTACAGAATACCGCACTCAAACACACAAAGCAGTCACTTGGTGCACAGATAATAACCTCTTACTCAACACATCAAAAACACACGAACTCATCATTGATCTCAGACGTAAGGCACAACCCAAGACCCCCCTACTCATCTCAGGCGAACCCATATCCACCACTGACTCATTCAAATTTCTTGGCACTCACATAAGCAATAACCTCAAATGGAAAATCAATTCAAATCACATCTACAAAAAAGCCAACCAAAGACTCTTCTTCCTCCGCCAGCTCAAGAAGTTTAGAGTAAGGAAACACCTCCTAATCCGATTCTACACAGCCATCATCCAAAGCATGCTCACTTCATCAATTACAGTCTGGTTCAGCAGTTTAGACACTCACTCCCATAATAAATTACAGCGCATAGTTAACAAAGCATCCAAAATCATCAGCACTCCCCTTCCATCAATAGAATCACTCCATCACAAACGGTCCGTGTCAAGGGTGAAGAAAATCATCTCTGATCCCTCCCACCCAGCTCACCACATCTTCCACCTGCTGCCATCAGGAAGGCGCTACAGCTCACTGCCCGCCAAGACATCTCGATTTAAAAACAGTTCTTACCCACACGCAATCCGAATTCTGAACACACTATGATAACAGCACATATCCTCCCAATGCATGTACTGTATATTGTATGATGTTGTGTTTTATGTTATGTTTGACGGGAATCAGCCTACCTTGTAACATCCTGTACTGAACCTGAATTCCACCAGCTTGACTGTGTGGTCATTAAATAATCTAATCTAATCTAATCTAATCATTGACATAGATGACAAACACTAATGGAACCAACACTGAACCCTGAGGCACACCACTAGTCACAGGCCTCCAGTCTGAAAAGCAACCTACCACCATCACCCTCTGCTTCCTTCCATGAAGCCAATGTTCTATCCATTCAGCTATCTCTCCTTGTATCGCATGGGATCTAATCTTCCAGAGCACCCTGCCATGCGGGACCTTGTCATATGCCTTGTGTTAAGTTAATAATCTTCCTAATCGATCAAAGTCAAACAATCGTAAAGCTGTTTGCTAATTACTTGCTGCATATGTTTTAATAGTTGGCCCCTCTCGGTCATGACTGACCATGGGTGATGCATCCTGGTCGGAAGAAGGTAGTTGAGGCCAGTTCATTGGCTATATTTAAGAGGGAGTTAGACGTGGCCCTTGTGGCTAAAAGGATCAGGGGGTATGGAGAGAAGGCAGGTATGGGATACTGAGTTGGATGATCAGCCATGATCATATTGAATGGCGGTGCAGGCACGAAGGGCCGAATGGCCTACTCCTGCACCTATTTTCTATGTTTCTATGTTTCTACGTTAGGGGCTCCGACTCCGGATTTTCTTGAGGTTTACTCCAGGAGCCTTTTCCATGACTGGATGTGGCCACAAGGCAGCAGAGGTTTTAAATCAGAGTTTTCCCTCTCCTAGATGGACTGCCTTCCCAGGCTGACGAGCCCCATCTGCCCGAGACTCGTGGGGGCGGGAGCGTCTACCTTCCCGTGCAGGTCTATAGCACCTGCCCACTGCCCATTTTAATAACATGGTTATGAATTCAGAAGGTGATGAATTCAGGAGGAATTCAATTCAGGGGGTAACATGAATTAAGTTTCAAATGAATGGAGCTGGTGGTAGTGGGGATAGTTCTAGGTTATAGGGGATGGATTTAATGGTGAGGGTTGGCAGACGGAATTTATTCCCAAAGTTTAAATTCCTCCCACATCGGCGGGCAAGGTTTGTATGTTACTTGTCCCTCTGTAAATTGTCGCTGGTGTTTAGGGGGAAGTGGATGAGAAACTGTGATAGCATAGAACTAGGGTCAACTCTGATCAATGGTCATTTAACCTACAAACCTGTCTTTGCAGCATAGGTTTCCCATATAGTTTCCCTTTCCCCTGAAGAAGGGTCTCGACCGGAAACATCATCTAATCCTTTTCTCCAGAGATGCTGCCTGATCCGCTGAGTTAATCCAGCCTTTTGTGTTCATCTACAGAATGGATTGACTGGGTTTATACTCACTGGAATTTTCAGAATAAGGGGTTGGCCACTTAGGACTGAGATTAGGAAAAGATTTTTCATCCAGAGAGTTGTGAATCTGTGGAATTCTCTGCCACAGAAGGCAGTGGAGGCCAATTCACTGGATGTTTTCAAGGGAGAGTTAGATTTAGCTCTTTGGGCAATCAGAATCAAGAATACTCGCTAGAATTTAGAAGATTGAGGGGGGATCTTATAGAAACTTACAAAATCCTTAAGGGGTTGGACAGGGTAGATGCAGGAAGATTATTCCCGATATTGGGGAAGTCCAGAACAACGGGTCACAGTTTAAGGATAAGGGGGAAGTCTTTTAGGACCGAGATGAGAAAAACATTTTTCACACAGAGAGTGGTGAATCTGTGGAATTCTCTGCCACAGAAGGTAGTTGAGGCCACAGTTCATTGGCTATATTTAAGAGGGAGTTAGATGTGGCCCTTGTAGCTAAAGGGATCAGGGTGTATGGAGAGAAGGCAGGTACAGGATACTGAGTTGGATGATCAGCCAAGATCATATTGAATGGCGGTGCAGGCTCGAAGGGCCGAATGGCCTCTACTCCTGCACCTATTGTCTATGTTTCTATGTTTACAGTGTGTGAATGTTGATGTTCACCAGAACACATGTGTGTATCTTGACTCTCAAATAATCTATGATTGAAACAATCTTTCACCCATATAATTTTTATTTGTGCCTTTAATATAGTTTATATGACCAGACTGTTGAATGCCTTCTTAAAATAGAAATGTATTGCCACACCATCGAGCAAGAAATGTCATCATAGTTTCACTGTAGGCAAGATCAAAGAGATGGCTTTCAACAAGGGTGAGATTCCTGGAAGGAATTGGAGAAAACAACACAAACACTACCAAATGTTCAAGAATATGTTTAAGAAACAGGTAAGTAAGTCAGTCAGTAAGTTTATTGGCCAAATATTCACATACAAGGAATTTGCCTTGGTGCTCCGCCCACAAGTAACAACATGACATACAGTGACAGTTACAAATGACTCAGAAAACACTAAACATTAATAATAATCAAACATTAATGATAAATCACCATTGATCAAGCATGTGAACCAACAAAATACCAGATCAAAGGGAGGCTACAGATTTTTGACTGTTGAGTAGAGCAACTACTCGTGGACAAAAACTGTTTTTGTGTCTGACTGTGGCAGCTTTGACAGTCCGGAGTCGCCTTCCAGAGGGAAGTGATTCAAAGAGTTTGTGGCCAGGGTGAGAGGGGTCAGAGATGATCTTGCCCGCTCGCTTCCTGGCCCTTGCAGTGTACAGTTCATCAATGGAGGGAAGGTTACCATATAACCATATAACAATTACAGCACGGAAACAGGCCATCTCGACCCTTCGAGTCCGTGCCGAACACATAATCTCCCCTAGTCCCATATACCTGCGCTCAGACCATAACCCTCCATTCCTTTCCCATCCATATAACTATCCAATTTATTTTTAAATGATAAAAACGAACCTGCCTCCACCACCTTCACTGGAAGCTCATTCCACACAGCTACCACTCTCTGAGTAACATTAGTCCCCCCTCATGTTACCCCTAAACTTCAGTCCCTTAATTCTCAAGTCATGTCCCCTTGTTTGAATCTTCCCTACTCTCAGTGGGAAAAGCTTTTCCACGTCAACTCTGTCTATCCCTCTCATCATTTTAAAAACCTCTATCAAGTCCCCCCTTAACCTTCTGCGCTCCAAAGAATAAAGCCCTAACTTGTTCAACCTTTCTCTGTAACTTAGTTGCTGAAACCCAGGCAACATTCTAGTAAATCTCCTCTGTACTCTCTCTATTTTGTTGCAGCCCATAACCTTCTCAGCTGATCGGACGATTCGCTGCAGCCTCCAGGTGTCGTGCTTGGTGGCTGAGCCAAACCAGACCATGATGGAGAAGGTGAGAACAGACTCTACGATGGCCGTGTAGAATTGGCCCATCATTGCCTATGGCAGATTGTGCATGGATAGGACAGGTTTGGAGGGATGTGGACCAAGCGCAGGCAGGTAGGACTAGTGTAGCTGGGACATGTTGGCCAGTGTGGGCAAGTTGGGTCAAAGGGCCTGTTTCCACACTGTTTCATTCTATGACTCTCTAGACTACCTGCGTGAGACCGGGGAGTCCTTCAAACCCGTATCCCATTTACTCAAGATGCTCTTGAGTAAGCCCGAGCTGACCAGCGATCACCCCACATACTAACACTGTCATACACAAATATGGACAATTTAACCAAAGACAATTAACCTACAAACCTGTACGTCTTTGGAGTGCTCCAACAGTGACTGAACCACACAAGTGCTGTCTGTACGGAGTTTGCAAGTTCTCCCTGTGACTGCGTGCGTTTTCTCCGGGTGCTCCGGTTTCCTCCCACACTCCAAAGTCGTACAGGTTTGTAGGTTAATTGGCTTCGGTTAAAAATTGTAAATTGTCTTTTGTGTGCGTAGGATAGTGCTAGTGTGCGGGGCGATCCCTGGTCGGCGCAGACTCGGTGGGCTGAAGGGTCTGTTTCCGCGCTGTACCTCTAAAGCCTGAAGGGCGTCGGATAAGGAGGGAAGAAGCGCTGTGAATGTGAAGCCAGATGAAAGGATACAGATATAGGTTTATTATTAGTGTTTAAGAAGGAACTGCAGATGCTGGAAAATCGAAGGTACACAAAAAAGCTGGAGAAACTCAGCGGTTGCAGCAGCATCTATGGAGCGAAGGAAATAGGCAACGTTTTGGGTCTGAAGAAGGGTTTCGGCCTATTTCCTTCGCTCCATAGATGCTGCTGCACCCGCTGAGTTTCTCCAGCTTTTTTGTGTACCTTAGGATTATTATTATCTAGGTGGGCAAAGGGAAGAGGGGGGTGGGGGGATAAAAAGGGACTGGGGGAGGAATGGGTGGGTGGTTACTGAAAATTGGAGAATACAGTGTTCACTAGAGATCTCTGCTCAATCTCTACCCAGTCTCTTACCCTTTAAAAGCCTCCACACACAAATCAGGTGCGAACCAAAGGCAGTCCAGGAAATCAAAAGGAACTGTGTAGGAAGGAACTGAAGATGCTTGTTTACGCCAGAGATGCTGCCTGTCCCGTTGAGTAACTCAGCGGGACAGACAGCGTCCCTGGAGAGAATGGGTGACGCTTCGAGTAAAATCTGAAGAAGGGTCCTGACCTGAAACGTCACCCATTCCGTCTCCCCAGAGATGCTGCCTGTCCCGCTGAGTTACTCCAGCATTTTGTGTCTGTCTTTGGAATCAAAAGTAAATACCTCTCTTTTATATCATCAGACAGGGCAACTTACAAAACCACGGGGCACACGGGCATGAAGTCAGTCGCAAAATATTAAATCGCCAGTTTATTTCTCAAGGAAATACCTTTACAAGGATGTTGCCAGGACTTGAGGGCCTGAGCTTTAGGGAGAGGTTGAGCAGGCCGGGATTCTATTCCTTGGAGCGCAGGAGGATGAGGGGTGATCTTATAGAGGTGTATAAATCATGAGAGGAATAGATCGGGTAGATGCACAGAGTCTCTTGCCCAGAGTAGGAGAATCAAGGACCAGAGGCCACAGGTTCAAGGTGAAGGGGAAAAGATTTAATAGGAATCTGAGAAGTAACTTTTTCATGCAAACGGTGGTGGGTGTATGGAACAAGCTGCTGGAGGAGATAGTTGAGGCTGGGACTATCCCGACGTTTAAGAAACAGTTGGACAGGTACATGAATAAGATAGGTTTGAAGGAATATGGACCACAGGTGGGACTAGTGTAGCTGGGACATGTTGGCCGGTGTGGGCAAATTGGGCCGAAGGGCCTGTCTCCATGCTGTATCACTCTATGGATAGGTTGTAAATACTAGAGGCCTTGCTTTAAGATGCACCAAAGGCCAATGTTTAAGATAGACGAGCTAACTCGGTCTTTGGTAGGATGTTCCTCTCGGGATTCATCAGCGAGGTTGGGTATTCTTCCTCATTGCTCACTGTTCCTGCTAAGAAAGAAAGGAAGATTGTACAAGGCATCCACCATAACACAGATACTTAAGGGCTTGGACACACTAGAGGCAGGAAACATGTTCCCGATGTTGGGGGAGTCCAGAACTAGGGGCCACACAGTTTAAGAATAAGGAGTAAGCCATTTAGAACGGAGACGAGGAAACACTTTTTCTCACAGAGAGTGGTGAGTCTGTGGAATTCGCTGCCTCAGAGGGCGGTGGAGGCAGGTTCTCTGAATGCTTTCAAGAGAGAGCTAGATAGGCTTCTTAAAAATAGCGGAGTCAGGGGATATGGGGAGAAGGCAGGAATGGGGTACTGATTGTGGATGATCAGCCATGATCACATTGAATGGCGGTGCTGGCTCGAAGGGCCAAATGGCCTACTCCTGGGTACACAAAAATGCTGGAGAAACTCAGCGGGTGCAGCAGCATCTATGGAGCGAAGGAGATAGGCAATGTTTCGGGCCGAAACCCTTCTTCAGACGGTATGTAGGCCTACTCCTGCACCTATTGTCTATTGTCTATTTAGAGATAAAGCATGGAAACGGACTTCAGCCCACCGAGTCTGCGCCGACCAGCGATCCCCGTACACTAGCACTAATCGACACACTAGGGACAATTTACAATCTTTACCAAGGCTAATTTAAGCTACAAGCCTGCACGTCTTTGGGATGTGGGAGGAAACCGGAGCAGCCGGTGAAAGCCCACACGATCACAGGGAGAATGTACAAACGCCGTACAGACAGCACCCGTAATCAGGTTCGATCCCGGGTCTCTGGTGCTGTGAGGCAGCAACTCTACCCGCTGTGCCACCCCAAATGACGATTTGCCACCATTTAACAATTAAACCCTGGTGAATCTTGACGCAGTTGACCCACCTCTCCCTCGAGTGTCTCTGCTGTAGGAGGGGCCTTCTCTGGATCCATGGCTCTTGTCTCCTCGAAATCCTCCAATCGTTTCCTTAAAGAGGTAGAAATGTGGCAAAGATGGGAATGTTATGGAATCTCTGGTCACACTGGGAATGTTCTGATCCCACTGATCCCACTCTGTTCCCTCTCTGTCCCACCCATCCCCTCCCCCTCCCCCTCACACCAAGAACCCGCATCCACTCACACACGAGTTCTATGTCATCCCGTTACAAAACCACGGGGCACACGGGCTTGAAGTCAGTCGCAAAATATTAAATCGCCAGTTTATTTCTCAAGGAAATACCTTTACAAGGATGTTGCCAGGACTTGAGGGCCTGAGCTATAGGGAGGTGGAGCAGGCTGGGTCTCTATTCCTTGGAGCGCAGGAGGATGAGGGGTGATCTTATAGAGGTGTATAAAATCATGAGAGGAATAGATCGGGTAGACGCACAGAGTCTCTTGCCCAGAGTAGGTGAATCGAGGACCAGAGGCCACAGGTTCAAGGTGAAGGGGAAAAGATTTAATAGGAATCTGAGGGGTAACTTTTTCACACAAAGGGTGATGGGTGTATGGAACGAGCTGCCAGAGGAGGTAGTTGAGGCTGGGACTATCCCGACGTTTAAGAAACAGTAGGACAGGTACATGAATAAGACAGGTTTGGAGGGATATGGACCAAAGGCGGGCAGGTGGGACAAGTGTAGATGGGACATGTTCCATTTACTTTCCATCCACTTTCTCATCCACTCCCGACACACCAGGGACAATATATAGCATTGGTGACCCTCGGTGACTATCTTCGATCGGACTTTAGTGCTTTACCTTGCACTAAACGTTATTCCCTTATCATGTATCTATACACAGTAAATGGCTCGATTGTAATCATGCACAGTCTTCCCACTGACTGGTTAGCACGCAACAAAGGCTTTTCACTGTACCTCGGCACATGTGACAATAAACTAAACTGAAACTGAAACCCCCTGGACTGGCTCCGTTCATACACTGGTTCAATTATATTCCACTTTCGCATCCGCTCCCGACACACGAGGGCAGCACTGTGGCGCAGTGGTAGAGTTGCCGTATAGCGCTTTCAGCGCCAGAGTTCCATCCCGACTACGGGTGCAGTCTGTACGGAGTTTGCACGTTCTCCCCGTGACCTGCGTGGGTTTTCTCCGAGATCTTCGGTTTCCTCCCACACTCCAAAGACGTACAGCTTTGTAGGTAAATTGGCTTTCAATACAGTAAATATTCTACAAATATAAATTGTTCCTGGTGTGTGTAGGATAGTGTTATTGTGCGGGGATCGCTGGTCGGAGCGGACTCTGTGGGCCGAAGGGCCTGTTTCCGCGCTGTATCTCCTAACTAAACTAAGCTAATCTAAGCTAAACACTGGGGGCGATTTACAGAGGCCCAATTATGTCTTTGGAGTGTGGGAGGAAACTGGAGCATAGAAACATAGAAAATAGGTGCGGGAGGAGGCCATTCGGCCCTTCGAGCCAGCACCGCCATTCATTGTGATCATGGCTGATCGTCCCCTATCAATAACCCGTGCCTGCCTTCTCCCCATATCCCTTGACTCCACTAGCCCCTAGAGCTCTATCTAACTCTCTCTTAAATCCATCCAGTGACTTGGCCCCCACTGCCCTCTGTGGCAGGGAATTCCATAAATTCACAACTCTCTGGGTGAAAAAGTTTTTTCTCATCTCAGTCGTAAATGACCTCCCCTTTATTCTAAGCTCCTGGACAAAACCCACGCAGATAAGGGGGAGACGGTACAAACTGCACACAGACCATGCCCGCGGTCAGCTCTCTGGCGCTGTGAGTCAGCGGTTCTACCCACTGCGCCGCTTGGTAAGGAGCCATCTCCAGTGGTAGATCCGCCTAGGTGGGAAACGGGGTGAGGTTTTGGGGGAAGGACTCACTTTTCCTTCTTCTGCCGATGGTAGCAGATGTAGTAGGCGACGGAGATGAAGAAGGCCACCAGAGACAGTGTGACGATGATCCCAATCACCATGCCAGCTCGGTTCAGGGTCCCGGGCCCTCCGTGACCATCTGTCAACAGATCACACAGCTACTTCAGGAGATCCACCGGGCCAGATCCATACTGATCGTACAGAACAATGTCTCCCTCATCGCAGCAGGGAGGTTCTACTGCAGTTGTACAGGGTCTTGGTGACACCACACCTGGAGTATTGCGTACAGTTTTGGTCTCCTAATCTGAGGAAAGACATCCTTGCCATAGAGGGAGTACAGAGAAGGTTCACCAGACTGATTCCTGCGATGTCAGGACTTTCATACGAAGAAAGACTGGATAGACTCGGCTTGTACTCGCTAGAATTTAGAAGACTGAGGGGGGGATCTTATAGAAACTTACAAAATTCTTAAGGGGTTGGACAGGCTAGATGCAGGAGGATTGTTCCCGATGTTGGGGAAGTCCAGAACAAGGGGTCACACAGTTTAAGGATAAGGGGGAAATCTTTTAGGACCGAGATGAGGAAAACATTTTTCACCCAGAGAGTGGTGAATCTGTGGAATTCTCTGCCACAGAAGGTAGTTGAGGCCAGTTCATTGGCTATATTTAAGAGGGAGCTAGATGTGGCCCTTGTGGCGAAAGGGATCAGGGGGTATGGAGAGAAGGCAGGTACAGGATACTGAGTTGGATGATCAGCCATGATCATATTGAATGGCGGTGCAGGCTCGAAGGGCCGAATGGCCTACTCCTGCACCTATTGTCTATGTTTCTATGTTTCATCCAGCCTTGGTCCTCCATGTCCCCACGGCTCCCAAACCCTTCCAAGGCTACCATTCATATTGAGTAGTTGCATCATGGTGGTGTTGGCATTGGAGGTATTGGTATTGAGTCCTTGGCCCATGTCCTCATGACCACCATGGCTTCCATTGTTATCGAGTGGTTGCATCATGGAGATATTGGTATTGGAGGTAGGCACAAAATGCTGGAGTAACTCAGCGGGTGAGGCAGCATCTATGGAGAGAAGGAATGGGTGACGTTTCGGGTCGAGACCCTTCTTGAGACTGATGTCGGTGGTATTGGTTTTGGAGGTATTGGTATTGGTATCATCGGTATTTGTATATATATATATATATAGATATATATGTGTGTGCTTGTGCGGTGTGTGTGCATAGAAACATAGAAAATAGGTGCAGGAGTAGGCCATTCGGCCCTTCGAGCCTGCACCGCCATTCAATATGATCATGTCTGATCATCCAAATCAATATCCAATGCCTGCCTTCTCTCCATACCCCCCTGATCCCTTTAGCTACAAGAGCCACATCTAACTCCCTCTTAAATCCAGCCGATGAACTGGCCTCAACTACCTTCTGTGGCAGAGAATTCCACAGATTCACCACTCTCTGTGTGAAAAATGTTTTTCTCATCTCGGTCCTAAAAGACTTCCCTCTTATCCTTAAACTGTGACCCCTTGTTCTGGACTTCCCCAACATCGGGAATAATCTTCCTGCATCTAGCCTGTCCAACCCCTTTAGAATTTTGTAAGTTTCTATAAGATCCCCCCTCAATCTTCTAAATTCTAGCGAGTACAAGCCGAGTCTATCCAGTCTTTCTTCATATGAAAGTCCTGACATCCCAGGAATCAGTCTGGTGAACCTCCTCTGTACTCCCTCTATGGCAAGAATGTCTATCCTCATGTATATATATATATATATATATATACTAGACCAGGTGCGGACCTGTTGGGCTCGTCTCCCAAGGAAATATTCCACCACTCACCCATAGCCCCCAATTGCACAGGCGCGGCTGACGGGTTCCCATTGTGGCGCCAGAGTTCCCCGTTGTGACTCGAGTCACGGCAAACCCTCCCCCAACTGCGCAGGCGCGGACGGCAAGTGGGAACACGACTGCGACGTTTTCAAAGTTCAAAATGTCAATAACCTGTAAAATATCACCCCCTCCTCCCCGCCTCCATTACCACGCCATCCCTCTTCCAATCCCTATCCTCCTCCATTCCCCCTCATCCCCCAGCACCATCTCCCCCTCCTCTTCACCCTCCCTCTTCTTTCCCCTCTCCTCCTCCCCTCCCCAATTCCCTCCCTCACCTCTCCTTTCCCCTACCCTCAGTCACCCTCCCTTCCTCCCTCCATAGCCCCACTCCCCTCCCTACCCCCCTCCTCTCCCTCCATCCCCTTGCTCCCCCACTCCTCACCTCCCCCATCCCACCCCCCACAATGAAAATCGCAATGTTTATTTTTAATGTAACCTCCCCCCTATCGCACCCCCCCCCCCCCCAACAATTAAAAATCATATTCCTTCTTTAAAATAACCTAAACACAATGTCAGCTGTTAATGAAAACGGAAGAATTTGATTAAATTCATTTTTTTTGAAAATTGTGATTTTTTAAATATAAATGAGATTCAGGATCCCATCGCGACGTCATTGTAACATAGAAACATAGAAACATAGAAATTAGGTGCAGGAGTAGGCCATTCGGCCCTTCGAGCCTGCACCGCCATTCAATATGATCATGGCTGATCATCCAACTCAGTATCCCGTACCTGCCTTCTCTCCATACCCTCTGATCCCTTTAGCCACAAGGGCCACATCTAGCTCCCTCTTAAATCCAGCCGATGAACTGGCCTCAACTACCTTCTGTGGCAGAGAATTCCACAGATTCACCACTCTCTGTGTGAAAAATGTTTTTCTCATCTCGGTCCTAAAAGATTTCCCCCTTATCCTTAAACTGTGACCACTTGTTCTGGTCTTCCCCAACATCGGGAATAATCTTCCTGCATCTAGCCTGTCCAACCCCTTAAGAATTTTGTAAGTTTCTATAAGATCCCCCCTCAGTCTTCTAAATTCTAGCGAGTACAACCCGAGTCTATCCAGTCTTTCTTCATATGAAAGTCCTGCCATCCCAGGAATCAGTCTGGTGAACCTTCTCTGTACTCCCTCTATGGCAACTTGTCCCTGTCCCTGTCTATTATTTTTGTAATGTATAAAATGTCAATAACTTATAAAATATAACATCAATCTGAATGAAACTTGGCTATTGCATACCAGATGACAATGGTGAGTAAGGTGGGCCAAAAATTGTAGCACTATCGTGTATCGTTTTGGCTGTTTTTCGGTAAATCACGCACACGCAGTTGGTAATTTCCACAACACTGTACCATCTCTCAAGTTTACATCGGACACAAGCCGGCAATGGCGGTCCTGCTTACCCAGAAGGCCGCGTGGTGCAGAAAGGGCCCTGGATGCAGCAGGTCGCCGCGGAGACGGTTAGTACTCTCAGTGAGGTATCTCGTGCAGGGATGTGGGGAGGGTGATTCCCACGTAGGTAAAACCCTGACTTACGTAAGGGTTCACTGAAGATCGTAGCTCTCACGTAAGTCGGGGAGTGTCTCCACCACTGGCTTCTTACCTTTTGAGTGACTCCCCGCAGTGAAAATTGAGTTACCTGCAGAATGAAAGAGAAAATAAAACGTTACACTGAGCCCCTTCTCCTCCCCAACCCACTGTGTCACTCATAACTTATAAGGTCATAAGTGATAGGAGCAGAATTAGGCCATTCGGCCCAACAAGTCAACTGCCATTCAATCATGTTCAAAAGGGAACTGCAGATGCTGGAATATCGAAGGTACACAAAATTGCTGGGGAAACTCAGCGGGTGCAGCAGCATCTATGGAGCGAAGGAAATAGGCGACGTTTCGGGCCGAAACGTCGCCTATTTCCTTCGCTCCATAGATGCTGCTGCACCCGCTGAGTTTCCCCAGCAATTTTGTGTACCTTTGCCATTCAATCATGGCTGATCTATCTCTCCCTCTCAATCCCATTCTCCTGCCTTCTCCCCATAACCCCTGACACCCGTACTAATTAAGAATCTATCTATTTCTGCTTTTAAAGTATCCATTGACTTGGTCTCCACAGCCTTCTGTGGCAAAGAATTCCACAGATTCACCACCCTCTGACTAATGAAATTCCTCCTCATCTCCTGCCTAAAGGAACGTCCTTTAATTCTGAGGCTGTGGCCGCTGGTCCTCAACTCTCCCACTAGTGGAAACATCCTCTCCACATCCACTCTATCCAAGCCACTCACAATTCTATATGTTTCAATGAGGACCCCCTTCATTCTTCTAAACTCCAGCGAGTACAGGCCCAGTGCCGACAAACGCTCATCGTAGGTTAACCCACTCATTCCTGGGATCATTCTCGTAAACCTCCTCTGGACCCTCTCCAGAGCCAGCACATCCTTCCTCAGATACGGTGCCCAATGACATTAAATGCCAAAGCAGGCACAATGGCCTAGAGCTGCTCTTATGATGGGATGGTGGGACTGTCATATCCTGAGAGAATGGAGCAGCTGGGCTTGTACACTCTGGAGTTTAGAAGGATGAGAGGGTATCTCATTGAAACATATAAGATTGTTAAGGGCTTGGACACACTAGAGGCAGGAAACATGTTCCCGATGTTGGGGGAGTCCAGAACCAGGGGCCACAGTTTAGAAATAAGGGGTAAGCCATTTAGAACGGAGACGAGGAAACACTTTTTCTCACAGAGAGTGGTGAGTCTGTGGAATTCTCTGCCCGGAGGCAGGTTCTCCAGATGCTTTCAAGAGAGAGGCTCTTTAAAATAGCGGAGTCAGGGGATATGGGGAGAAGGCAGGAACGGGGTACTGATTGGGAATGATCAGCCATGATCACATTGAATGGCGGTGCTGGCTCGAAGGGCCGAATGGCCTACTCCTGCACCTATTGTCTATTGTCACCCATAGTCAGGATCAAACCCAGATCTCTGGTGCTGTAAGGCAGCAACTCTACCGCTGCGCCAACGTGCCACTCTGAAAATGTTTTTGTTTTGCGTGCTATCCAGTCAGCGGAAAGACTATACATGATTACAATCAAGCCGTCCACAGTCTACAGATACAGGATAGAGGGAATAATGAAGATGGACACAAAATGCTGGAGTAACTCAGCGGGTCAGGCAACATCAGGTCTCGATCTGAAACGTCACCTCTTTCTTATCTCCACTAGATGCTGCCTGACTCACTGAGTTACTCCAACAGGGGAATAAAGTTTTGTGCTAGATAAAGTTCGGTAAAGTCCGATCAAAGTCAGTTGGTGAGTTGTGCCAGGAATTCACTAAAGGTTGGCCCATTGAACCATCGCAACACCGCTAAACCTAGCCGCGGGTGCCTCCTGAGTAAGCCTTACCTCGTCCCTCACCGTCTAATGCGTTGTTATTCTCTCTCGCTGCGATGGAGGCAAAGAAAGAAGAAAACATTCAGAACACCAGGTTGGAAACATGTCTCTGTTCATCTACACAGCTTCTCAGGTAAGTTACGGTTGAGATGGGACTACTTGGGTGAGATGGACTGGGACTGGTTGGGACTGGGACTAGTTGGGACTGGGACTATTTGGGTGAGATAATAATAATAATAATAAATTTTATTTAATGGGCGCCTTTCAGACATCTCAAGGACACCTTACATAGTAATCGGAATAACATATAATCGGAATATAACAAATAATAAAGACATCACAGAGACACAAATTAAAAACAGAATTCAATCCAAAAACAGAAAATCAAAAACACAGTGTGAACTGAGATGGACTGGGACTAGTTGGGACTGGGACTAGTTGGGTGAGATGGACTGGGACTAGTTGGGACTGGGACTAGTTGGGTGAGATGGACTGGGACTAGTTGGAACTGGGACTGGAATGAGGTGCACTGGGACTAGTTGGGTGAGAAGGACTGGGACTATTTGGGACAGAGACTAGAATGAGATGGACTAGGACTAGTTGGGACTGGGACTGGAATGAGATGGACTGGGACTAGTGTGAAATGGACGGACTCAATGGGTGAGATGGACTGGGCTTCAATGGGTGAGATGGACTGGGACTTGTTGGGTGAGGAGGACTGGGACTAGTTGAGACTGGGATTAGAATGAGTTGGACAAGGACGTTGGGTGAGATGAACTGGGACTAGTTGAGTGGGAAATTCTGGGACTAGTTAGTGAGATGGACTGGGACTAGTTGGGACTAGGACTAGTTAGGTAAGAAGGACTTGGACTAGTTGGGTGAGATGGAGTGGGGCTAGTTGAGTGGGAAGTTCTGGGACTAGTTAGTGAGATAGAGTGGGACTAGTTGGGACTAGGACTGGTTGGGTGAATTGGACAGGGACAAGTTGGGTGGGATGGACTGGATTGAGGGTGAGAAGGATCGGTGAGATGGACTGGGATGAGTAGGGTGGGATGGTCTAGGATGTTGGGTTAGAAAGATTGGGACTAGTTGGGTGATATATTCAGGGACTAGATGGGTGAGTTGTGTCTGGGATTAGATGGGTGAGGGGTCTGGGATTAGATGGGTGAGGGGTCTGGGACTAGATGGGTGAGGGGTCTGGGATTAGATGGGTGTTGGGTCTGGGATTAGATGGGTGAGGGGTCTGGGACTAGATGGGTGAGGGGACTGGGATTAGATGGGTGAGGGGACTGGGATTAGATGGGTGAGGGGTCTGGGATTAGATGGGTGAGGGGTCTGGGACTAGATGGGTGAGTGGTCTGGGACTAGATGGGTGAGTGGTCTGGGACTAGATGGGTGTTGGGACTGGGATTAGATGCGTGAGTGGTCTGGGACTAGATGGGTGTTGGGACTGGGATTAGATGGGTGTTGGGTCTGGGATTAGATGGGTGTTGGGTCTGGGATTAGATGGGTGAGGGGTCTGGGACTAGATGGGTGTTGGGACTGGGATTAGATGGGTGTTGGGTCTGGGATTAGATGGGTGAGGGGTCTGGGATTAGATGGGTGAGATAGACAGGAACTAGATGGGTGAGTTGGACTTGGACTAGATGGGTGAGTTGGGTCTTACCCTTCACTCGGATCTCCTTCAGGGCCGAACGCTGGTTGAAGTTGAAGTCGAAGACGGTGCACTGGTAACTTCCTTCATCCCTCTTGCTCACCGCCTGGATGGTGTACTGGTCCAAGGTGCCTAACAGCTTCCCCTGAGACCCAGATCCAAGAGTCAGCAATGTCCTGGTATGGCCAACCCATCCCCCTTAACACTCGACAGGAAGAAACTGCAGATGCTGGTTCATTAGTGTAAGGAGCAGAATTAGGCCATTCGGCCCATCAAGTCTACTCCCCCATTCAATCATGGCTGATCAATATCTCCCTTCTAACCCCATTCTCCTGCCTTCTCCCCATAACCCCTGATTAATCAATAATCCATCTATCTCTGCCTTAACTATATACATTGATGTCCACCACAGCCTTCTATGGCAAAGAATTCCACAGATTCACCACCCTCTGGCTAAATAAATTCCTCCTCATCTCGTTCCGAAAGGAATGTCCTTTAATTTTGAGGCTGTGACCTCTAGTCCTAGACTCTCCCACCAGTGGAAACATCCTCTCCACGTCCACTCTATCCAGGCCTTTCACTATTTGCTAAGTGTCAGTGAGGTCCCTTCTTCAGACTGCCAGTGATGTTTTGGGTCGAGACCTTCTTTGGACTGCTGAAGAAGGGTCTTGACCCGAAACGTCACCCATTCCTTCTCTCCAGAGAATCTTCCCTTCAGAGTGTGGGAGGAAACCGAAGACCTCGGAGAAAACCCACGCAGGTCACGGGGAGAACGTGCAAACTCCGTACAGACAGCACCCGTAGTCGGGATGGAA
The DNA here is from genome assembly GCF_010909765.2 of Amblyraja radiata. Taxonomy (NCBI): domain Eukaryota; kingdom Metazoa; phylum Chordata; class Chondrichthyes; order Rajiformes; family Rajidae; genus Amblyraja; species Amblyraja radiata. The sequence goes on along the minus strand of NC_045985.1, from coordinate 17,992,013 downwards.
CCCGGGTCTCTGGCGCTGTGAGGCAGCAACTCTACCGCTGCGCCACCGTGACACCCCTGAACCCTTCTTCAGACGGATCGGAGTAGGGGGGTGGAAACTGGAAGAGAGGTGGGCGTGGGACAAAACATGGCAAGTGTTAGGTGGATACAGGAGAGGGGATGGGGAGGGAGGGGTTGAATGGCAGATGGGTGGACAAAGGTGAGAGATGATAAGGGGACCAGAAAAAAGTGTCAGATAGAGGAGAGGAGTGAAATATAAAGCCAGAGGGAGTTAGAGTGTGGAAGAGTCTCGACAAGAAACATCACCCATTCCTTCTCTCCAGAGATGCTGCCTGTCCCCTAATCCTCCGCCATTTCCGCCACCTCCAACGTGACCCCACCACTCGCCACATCTTCCCATCTCCCCCCATGTCTGCCTTCCGCAAAGACCGCTCCCTCCGCAACTCCCTCGTCAATTCTTCCCTTCCCTCCCGCACCACCCCCTCCCCGGGCACTTTCCGTTGCAACCGCAAGAAATGCAACACCTGTCCCTTCACCTCCCCCCTCGACTCCATTCAAGGTCCCAAGCAGTCGTTCCAGGTGCGACAAAGGTTCACCTGTATCTCCTCCAACCTCATCTACTGCATCCGCTGCTCTAGATGTCAGCTGATTTACATCGGTGAGACCAAGCATAGGTTGGGCGATCGTTTCGCCGAACACCTCCGCTCAGTCCGCAATAACCTACCTGACCTCCCGGTGGCTCAGCACTTCAACTCCCCCTCCCATTCCCAATCCGACCTCTCTGTCCTGGGTCTCCTCCATTGCCAGAGTGAGCAACAGTGGAAATTGGAGGAACAGCACCTCATATTCCGTCTGGGGTCCTTGCGTCCTTATGGCATTAACATTGAATTCTCCCAATTTGGCTAGCCCTTGCTGTCTCCTCCCCTTCCTTAACCCTCTAGCTGTCTCCTCCCATCCGCCCGCCCTCGGGCTCCTCCTCCTCCTCCCTTTTTCCTTCTTTCTTTCCCCACCCCCCACCAGTCTGAAGAAGGGTTTTGGCCCGAAACGTCGCCTATTTCCTTCGCTCCATAGATGCTGCTGCACCCGCTGAGTTTCCCCAGCTATTTTGTGTACCTTCGATATTCCAGCATCTGCAGTTCCCTTTTGATCACTGCTGCCTGTCCCGCTGAGTTACTCCAGCATTTTGTGTCTATCTTCGGTGTAAACCAGTATGTGAAATCCCCTTCCTGCACACTATGCCTGAACTAGGAGCCAGAGAATGGTGAAACCAGGGAGGGGAGGAGATGCTCCTGAGGGCTCACTGGAACTATGAACCAACACCGACACCACTCCCACCTCTATGCATTGGATTCAGGCAGGCTCACCCACCCAGTGCGCATGCGCGTCTATTATTATTTGTTCATTAAATAGCATCAGCATGTTTTAAATCCATGTCATGTCTGTATGCATTATCAATGTTTCCCTTATCTGTGGTCAATTGATGCAGTTGTGTTTGTGTGGACTCGTTCCACGGCATGAAATCGCAGAGCTTTGAAATCTTCACGGATTCACTCACGTGACTCCGAAGTAAAATAGTAAGATTCCACTACTCACATCCTTTTCCCACAGGTACTCAATCGGTGGCGGGTTGGTGTCAGCTCTGCATTTCAGCGTGATACTCCCGCCTTCATCGATCAATTCGTCTGAAGGTTCCACCTCTATCTCAACGTTCTCGATCGCATCTGTGGAGTGAATAGGAGCAAGACGTACAGGGCTCAGAATGGCGGCGACCTCTCATAGTCCCAGCACTGCCCACCGTACATTATATCCACTGTGGACCCACCATTATGGTCCCCATTGTCCACAATATATTGTAGCCACTGGTGTGTTGGACACACCATTAGAAACATAGAAAAATAGGTGCAGGGGTAGGCCATTCAGCACTTTGAGCCAACACTCCCATTCAATATGATCATGGTTGATCATCCACAATCAGAACCCCGTTCCTGCTTTCTCCCCATATCCCGTGATTCCGTTACTCCTAAGAGCCAAATGCCTGCCCTGCTGAGTTACTCCAGCACTGTGTCCATCTCCTGATTAAACCAGCATCTGCAGTTCCATCCTACACATTTACCTTGCACTAAACGCTGTTGGGACAGATGGGAAGATGATGTGTTATATGTACACAAATGTTCGATTAACGTTAGACGCACACTGATCCAATTTATAATTGTACACAGATTATATTACTCAAAAACAAAACTAAATAATTTTTTTCCAAATGTCTCCCCCATCTGTGATAAGTGTCTAACTCAAGAGGCAACAATAGGCAAGGCAAGGCAAGGCAAGGCAACTTTATTTATATAGCACATTTCATACACGAGGCAGACTCAAAGTGCTTCACATAAAAAACATGTCATACAATAAATGAAATAATAAAATGAAATAAAATAGAAGAACTAAAAGAAAAGAAAAGCAAAATTAAAAATGCATTATAAAAAGTGCAAAAGTTAAAAGTGCAATGTAGTTAAGATTTAGCTGAAAGCTAAAGTAAACATAAAAGTTTTCAGTCTTGTTTTAAAAGTGGTCAAAGTTGAGGCAAGTCTTAAATCTTCAGGAAGTTTATTCCAGCTATTTGTTGCATAGTAACTAAATCCTGCTTTCCCATGTTTTGTATTTACTCTGGGAATCACTAGCAGATTGGTTTCAGAAGATCTTAGCGGTCTAGAAGGCTTATATAGTGGAAGCATGTCAGTGATATACTTTGGCCCTAAACCATGTAGTGATTTATAGGTGAGCAGCAGGATTTTAAAATCAATTCTCTGACATACAGGGAGCCAATGTAAGGATTTAAGAATTGGTGTAATATGCTCAAATTTTTTGGTCTTTGTTAGAACTCTAGCAACAGCGTTCTGAACAAGCTGTAGCTGCCTGACAGTTTTTTTTGGAAGACCTGCAAGGAGACCGTTACAATAATCTAGCCTACTATTAATAAAGGCATGTACAAGTTTTTCTAAGTCTTGAGCTGACAATAGCACACTCGTGTGTTTCCTGTGCAAAACTTCAGAAATTTTGGAAGCTTTTCAAAAATATTTAAATTAAGTTTGGACCCAAATACAGAATTGATTATTTTCGGAGCAAGGGAAGCCTGTTCTGAACTAACGATATTTCAAAGATGTTTCCTAAACTATGGTTTGATATCGGCAAAAAAAATTCTGGAAAAAACGCTCCTATCCCAACGTTTAAAATGTGGATCACAAATATGTCGGAAATATTACATCTGGAGGAAATGAGACTCGTTCTAGCAGGAAAACAAGAACAATTCTTAAGAATATGGTCACCTTTTATTGATTTGTTGCAAGTGTAATATGGTGCAACACAACCCTGGTAAGTAAGTGTTTTAGAACTAGGTGATGGGTGTGAATCGTGACGAATTAGGCACATTCCCTTTCTTTTTCGTTTAGCTCTACCTTTAGATATTTTTACTTACCCTTCTTAACATAGAAACATAGAAACATAGAAAATAGGTGCAGGAGTAGGCCATTCGGCCCTTCGAGCCTGCACCGCCATTCAATATGATCATGGCTGATCATCCAACTCAGTATCCTGTACTTGCCATCTCTCCATACCCCCTGATCCCTTTAGTCACAAGGGCCACATCTAACTCCCTCTTAAATATAGCCAATGAACTGACCTCAACTACCTTCTGTGGCAGAGAATTCCACAGATTCACAACTCTCTGTGTGAAAAATGTTTTCCTCATCTCGGTCCTAAAAGATTTCCCCCTTATCCTTAAACTGTGTGACCCCTTGTTCTGGACTTCCCCAACATCGGGAACAATCTTCCTGCATCTAGCCTGTCCAACCCCTTAAGAATTTTGTAAGTTTCTATAAGATGCCCCCTCAATCTTCTAAATTCCAGCGAGTACAAGCCGAGTCTATCCAGTCTTTCTTCATATGAAAGTCCTGACATCCCAGGAATCAGTCTGGTGAACCTTCTCTGCACTCCCTCTTCTCTTTGGGGCCTTGCTTTCTTTTCTTTTTTCTTTTTTTTTCTTTTCACATTCTCAAGCACGCAGTCTACTTAGACATCATCATTCGTTTAACGCCAACTACTGCGGACTACACTGCACTGCTATCCTCATTCCTCTCTTCTTTCTCTTTTCTCTTTTTCTATTACAGCTTAAAGTTTAAAAATAAGAGTAGTACACAAAATGTATTATGTTGCATATCATGATTCAGATGTACTGAGTTGGATGATCAGCCATGATCATATTGAATGGCGGTGCAGGCTCGAAGGGCCGAATGGCCTACTCCTGCACCTATTTTCTATGTTTCTATGTTTCTATGTATGTACAATGCTTTTAATAAATAAATAATATATTTAAAAAATTTAAAAACACTGTTCCCTCATCATGCGCCTGTACACTGTGAATGGCTCAATTGTAATGTCTTTCCGCTGACTGGTTAGCACGCAACAAAAGCTTTTCACTGTACCTTGGCACACGTGACAATAAACCAAACTATCTAAACCAGGCACAGCAGCATGCTTCTGACACTGTCCATGGTACCAAGTGGGTCTGAAGAAGGGTCCCGACCCTAAACGTTACCCATTCCTTCTCTCCGGAGATGCTGCCTGTCCCACTGAGTGACTCCAGCATTCTGTGTCAAAGATATTGTCTACCTGAATGTGCTGGCTCATGTTCAAAACTGGTCCAACACCGCCACCACATGGTCAGGCCAAATAATACATGGAAGGCTGTTCACTAACATAGAAACATAGAAACATAGAAATTAGGTGCAGGACAAGGCCATTCGGCCCTTCGAGCCTGCACCGCCATTCAATATGATCATGGCTGATCATCCAACTCAGTATCCTGTACCTGCTTCCTCTCCATACCCCCTGATCCCTTAAGCCACAAGGGCCACATCTAACTCCCTCTTAAATATAGCCAATGAACTGGCCTCGACTACCCTCTGTGGCAGAGAGTTCCAGAGATTCACCACTCTCTGTGTGAAAAAAGTTCTTCTCATCTCGGTTTTAAAGGATTTCCCCCTTATCCTTAAGCTGTGACCCCTTGTCCTGGACTTCCCCAACATCGGGAGCAATCTTCCTGCATCTAGCCTGTCCAACCCCTTAAGAATTTTATAAGTTTCTATAAGATCCCCTCTCAATCTCCTAAATTCTAGAGAGTATAAACCAAGTCTATCCAGTCTTTCTTCATAAGACAGTCCTGACATCCCAGGAATCAGTCTGGTGAACCTTCTCTGCACTCCCTCTATGGCAATAATGTATTTCCTCAGATTTGGAGACCAAAACTGTACGCAATACTCCAGGTGTGGTCTCACCAACTGCAGTACAACTGCAGTAGAACCTCCCTGCTCCTATACTCAAATCCTTTTGCTATGAAAGCTAACATACCATTCGCTTTCTTCACTGCCTGCTGCACCTGCATGCCTATTTTCAATGACTGGTGTACCATGACACCCAGGTCTCGCTGCATCTCCCCTTTTCCTAGTCGGCCACCATTTAGATAATAGTCTGCTTTCCTGTTTTTGCCACCAAAATGGATAACCTCACATTTATCCACATTATACTGCATCTGCCAAACATTTGCCCACTCACCCAGCCTATCCAAGTCACCTTGCAGTCTCCTAGCATCCTCCTCACAGCTAACACTGCCCCCCAGCTTAGTGTCATCCGCAAACTTGGAGATATTGCCTTCAATTCCCTCATCCAGATCATTAATATATATTGTAAATAGCTGGGGTCCCAGCACTGAGCCTTGCGGTACCCCACTAGTCACTGCCTGCCATTGTGAAAAGGGCCCGTTTACTCCTACTCTTTGCTTCCTGTTTGCCAGACAGTTCTCTATCCACATTAATACTGAACACCCAATACCGTGTGCTTTAAGTTTGTATACTAATCTCTTATGTGGGACCTTGTCGAAAGCCTTCTGGAAGTCCAGATACATGCACAGGGAGAAACACATGTCCTTCAATGTGGAGGAAGGAACTGCAGATGCTGGTTTAAACCATAGATTGACACAAAAAGCTGGAGTAACTCAGGCAGCATCTCCGGAGAGAAGGAATGGGTGACGTTTCCGGTCGAGCCCCTTTTTCTATCGTCTTGACCTGAAACGTCACCCATTCCTTCTCTCCCGGGTCTCTGGCGCTGTGAGGCAGCAACTCTACCACTGCATGCCACCCATTGTTAGCTGTTGTGTACAGTTGGTGAAGGCAGGTGCAGGAATGGTCTGCCAGGGAGAAGAGCGTTCTTGGGACTGACAAGGGGTGGGCAGAATTGACACTCACAATGCACGTCGACCCAAATGGACCTGGACCTCTGCACCACGCACCCTCCTTGGGAAGGAGAGACCACTAGACACTCAAACGCCGCACTGACGTCCTTCTTCGTCAGAGTATAGGAGAGCGTCGACTCCGTTGTGTAAAGCTGTGTGTTCTGGTTCTTTATAATGTGGACTTCGACCTGTGCTTCTGCAAATACAGAGGCAGAGAGTTACAACAAGCATGACATAGAAACATAGAAACATAGAAAGTAGGTGCGAGAGTAGACCACCAGGTCCGTCGAGCCCGCACCGCCATTCGCTCATGGCTGAACACTAAACAGACACACTTACCCACAAACAGTAGACACAAGACACAGAACACCAGACACTACCCTCCCCTTTATACCGCTATCACCCCTCTCCACCCCAAGAACCTCGTGATCTCCTGGGGGAGGCAAAAAAAACGGATAAAAACCCAGGTCCAATTCGGGGAAAAAATCCGGGAAATTCCTCTCCGACCCCAATCCAGGCGATCGACACTTGTCCAGGAGATCACTCAGGTCTTACTATACTAACCATACCTAGGTCCATATCCCTGCCCTCTCCCCGTAGCCCCTTATCCCCTTGGCAGCTAAAAAACCATCTATTTTAGACTTAAATATATTTAACGTTTCTGCTTCCACTGCTCCCTGGGGCAGTGAATTCCATAAATTAACCACCCTCTGGGTGAAGAAGTTCTTCCTCATCTCAGTTTTAAAAGAGCCCCCCCTTATTCTGCAACTATGTCCCCTAGTTCTAGTTTCCCCGATCATTGGGAACATCCTCGGTGCATCCACCCGATCAAGGCCCCTCACGATCTTATATGTTTCAATGAGATCGCCTCTCATTCTTCTAAACTCCAAAGAGTAGAGTTCCAGCCTACTTAACCTTTCCTCATATGTCAATCCCCTCATTGCAGGAATTAATCTTGTAAACCTTCGCTGCACTGCCTCCAGGGCTAGTACATCCTTTCTTAAGTATGGACCCCAGAACTGTACACAGTATTCCAAATGTGGTCTCACTAATACTGTGTACAGCTGCAGCAAGACCTCCGTGTTTTTATACTCAATCCCCCTAGCAATAAAGGCCAAACTCCATTGGCCTTCCTGATTGCTTGCTGCACCTGCATACTGACTTTTAGTGATGACATTTTTTTAAAGCACTCGTGAGCTACAGGGAGAGGTTGAGTAGGTTGGGTCTCTATTCCTTGGAGCGCAGGAGGATGAGGGGTGATCTTATAGAGGTGTACAACATCACAAGAGGAATAGGTCACTTGCCCAGAGTAGGTGAATCGAGGACCAGAGGACACAGATTTAAGGTGAAGGGGGAAAAGATTAAATAGGAATCTGAGGGGTAACTTTTTCACACAAAGGGTGGCGGGTGTATGGAACGAGGTGTCAGGGGAGGTAGTTGAGGCTGGGACTATCCCATCATTTAAGAAACAGTTCGACAAGTACATGGGTAGGACGTTAAGAAACATAGAAAATAGGTGCAGGAGTAGGCCATTCGGCCCTTCGAGCCTGCACCACCATTCAATATGATCATGGCTGATCATCCAACTCAGTATCCTGTACCTGCCTTCTCTCCATACCCCCTGATCCCTTTAGCCACAAGGGCCACATCTAACTCCCTCTTAAATATAGCCAATGAACTGGCCTCAACTACCCTCTGTGGCAGAGAGTTCCAGAGATTCACCACTCTTTGTGTGAAAAATGTTTTTCTCATCTCGGTCTTAAAGGATTTCCCCCTTATTCTTAAACTGTGACCCCTTGTCCTGGAGGGATATGGACCAGGTGGGACTAGTGTAGCTGGGGCATGTTGGCCATTGTGGGCAAGTTGGGCCGAAGGGCCTGTATCCACACTGTATCACTCTATGACTAGTGTAGCTGGGACATGTTGGCCGGTGTGGGCAAGTTGGGCCGAAGGGCCTGTTTCCACACTGTATCACTCTATGACTAGTGTAGCTGGGACATGTTGGCCGGTGTGGGCAAGTTGGGCCGAAGGGCCTGTTTCCACACTGTATCACTCTATGACTAGTGTAGCTGGGGCATGTTGGCCGGTGTGGGCAAGTTGGGCCGAAGGGCCTGTTTCCACACTGTGCCACTCTATGACTAGTGTAGCTGGGGCATGTTGGCCAGTGTGGGCAAGTTGGGCCGAAGGGCCTGTTTCCACACTGTATCACTCTATGACTAGTGTAGCTGGGGCATGTTGGCCGGTGTGGGCAAGTTGGGCCGAAGGGCCTGTTTCCACACTGTGCCACTCTATGACTAGTGTAGCTGGGGCATGTTGGCCGGTGTGGGCAAGTTGGGCCGAAGGGCCTGATTCCACACTGTGTCACTCTATGACTAATAAAATGATGTAAAACTATGTCTTTGCATCATTAAAAATGAATCTTTAAGCAACATTACCAAATAATGAAAGGTCTAGATAGAGTAGAAGTAGAGACATAAGGTACCTTTCATAAGGGATAAGACATGAAGTATTTTTAAAGCAGAGATTGGTGTGTTTTTGATTACGAAGGGCAGAAAAGGTTATGGGGAGAAGGCAGGAGAAAGGGGTTGAGAGGGAAAGATAGATCAGCCATGATTGAATGGCAGAGTAGACTTGATGGGCTGATCCCGGGGATGAGTGTGTTGACATATGATGAGCGTTTGTCGGCACTGGGCCAGTACTCACTGGAGTTTAGAAAGATGAGGGGGGGACCTCATTGAAACTTACAGAATAGTGAAAGGCCTGGATAGTGGATGTGGTGAGGATGTTTCCACTAGTGGGAGAGTCTAGTTCTAGAGGGCACAGCCTCAGAATTAAAGGACGTTCTTTTAGGAAGGAAATGAGGAGGAATTTCTTTAGTCAGAGGGTGGTGAATCTGTGGAATTCATTGCCGCAGAAGGCTGTGGAGGCCAAGTCAGTGGATATTTTCAAGCAAGAGATAGATAGATTCTTGATTAGTACAGGTGTCAGGGGTTATGGGGAGAAGGCAGGAGAATGGGGTTAGGAGGGAGAGATAGATCAGCCATGATTGAATGGCGGAATAGACTTAGAAACATAGAAATTAGGTGCAGGAGTAGGCCATTCGGCCCTTCGAGCCTGCACCGCCATTCAATATGATCATGGCTGATCATCCAACTCAGTATCCCGTACCTGCCTTCTCTCCATACCCTCTGATCCCCTTAGCCACAAGGGCCACATCTAACTCCCTCTTAAATATAGCCAATGAACTGGCCTCGACTACCCTCTGTGGCAGGGAGTTCCAGAGATTCACCACTTTCTGTGTGAAAAAAGTTCTTCTCATCTCGGTTTTAAAGGATTTCCCCCTTATCCTTAAGCTGTGACCCCTTGTCCTGGACTTCCCCAACATCGGGAGCAATCTTCCTGCATCTAGCCTGTCCAACCCCTTAAGAATTTTGTAAGTTTCTATAAGATCCCCTCTCAATCTCCTAAATTCTAGAGAGTATAAACCAAGTCTATCCAGCCTTTCTTCATAAGACAGTCCTGACATCCCAGGAATCAGTCTGGTGAACCTTCTCTGCACTCCCTCTATGGCAATAATGTCCTTCCTCAGATTTGGAGACCAAAACTGTACGCAATACTCCAGCAAGACTTGATGGGCCGAATGGCCTAATTCTACTCCTGATATATCTGGGGTTGTGAAAGACTGGTGCAACTGAAAGCCTTTTCTTTGCTATGAAGCTAGTGATCTGGGATTGGGGGTAATATATTAGCATGGGTAGAGGATTGGCTAACAAATAGGAAGCAGAGAGTGGGGATAAATGGTTCATACTCGGGATGGCAACCGGTAACTAGCGGGGTTCCGCAAGGGTCGGTGCTGGGACCCCAGTTGTTCACAATTTATATAAATGATTTGGAGGAGGGAACCAAGTGTAATATATCAAAATTTGCGGACGATACAAAAATGGGAGGAAAAGTAGGGGATGAGGAGGATAGGAAGAGTCTGCAAAAGGATATAGATAAGTTAGGTGAGTGGGCAACAACTTGGCAGATGAAATTTAATACTAATAAATGTGAAGTCATTCACTTTGGGAAAAAAAATGATAGGGCAAGTTATTTTCTAAATGAGGAGGAGCTGCGTTGTAATGCAACGCAAAGGGATCTAGGGGTAGTAGTACATGAATCACTAAAAGTTAGTACGCAGGTGCAGCAAGCAATCAGGAAGGCCAATGGAGTTTTGGCCTTTATTGCTAGGGGGATTGAGTATAAAAACACGGAGGTCTTGCTGCAGCTGTACACAGTATTAGTGAGACCACATTTGGAATACTGTGTACAGTTCTGGGGTCCATACTTAAGAAAGGATGTACTAGCCCTGGAGGCAGTGCAGCGAAGGTTTACAAGATTAATTCCTGCAATGAGGGAGTGACATATGAGGAAAGGTTAAGTAGGCTGGAACTCTACTCTTTGGAGTTTAGAAGAATGAGAGGCGATCTCATTGAAACGTATAAGATCGTGAGGGGCCTTGATCGGGTGGATGCACCGAGGATGTTCCCAATGATCGGGGAAACTAGAACTAGGGGACATAGTTGCAGAATAAGGGGGGGCTCTTTTAAAACTGAGATGAGGAAGAACTTCTTCACCCAGAGGGTGGTTAATTTATGGAATTCACTGCCCCAGGGAGCAGTGGAAGCAGAAACATTAAATATATTTAAATCTAAAATAGATGGTTTTTAGCTGCCAAGGGGATAAGGGGCTACGGGGAGAGGGCAGGGATATGGACCTAGGTATGGTTAGTATAGTAAGACCTGAGTGATCTCCTGGACAAGTGTCGATCGCCTGGATTGGGGTCGGAGAGGAATTTCCCGGATTTTTTTCCCGAATTGGACCTGGGTTTTTATCCGTTTTTTTGCCTCCCCCAGGAGATCACGAGGTTCTTGGGGTGGAGAGGGGAGATAGCGGTATAAAGGGGAGGGTAGTGTCTTGTGTTCTGTGTCTTGTGTCTACTGTTTGTGGGTAAGGGTGTCTGTTTAGTGTTCAGCCATGAGCGAATGGCGGTGCGGGCTCGACGGACCTGGTGGTCTACTCTCGCACCTACTTTCTATGATTCTATGATTCTATGATCTCACCAGCCGGTTTCTCACCATTCCCGTTGGCAACCACCTCTTTGCCATCCTTGTACCAAATAATGTTACTGATGGGGTGGCCATCGTCAGAGATGCACGTCCCAATCTGGGAGGAAAAATGGGAAAATCAGAGGCAAGTCGTTGAGAAAGCTCAACATATGTTCACGCCAACTTTACAATTGAACTTAGCACTCCAGCGCGGTAAGGCAGCAACTCTACCGCTGTGCCACCCTAGTTGTGATAGGATGGCGGAGACCAGGAAACACTTTTTCTCACAGAGAGTGGTGAGTCTGTGGAATTCTCTGCCTCAGAGGGTGGTGGAGGCCGGTTCGCTGGATACTTTCAAGAGAGAGCTAGATAGGGCTCATAAAAATAGCGGAGTCAGGGGATATGAGCAGGGAGGTTCTACAGCAGTTGTACAGGGTCTTGGTGAGACCACACCTGGAGTATTGCGTACAGTTTTGGTCTCCTAATCTGAGGAAAGACATTCTTGCCGTAGAGGGCGTACAGAGAAGGTTCACCAGACTGATTCCTGGGATGGCAGGACTTTCATATGAAGAAAGACTGGATAGACTTGGCTTGTACTCGCTAGAATTTAGAAGTTTGAGGGGGGATCTTATAGAAACATAAAATTCTTAAGGGGTTGGACAGGCTAGATGCAGGAAGATTGTTCCCGATGTTGGGGAAGTCCAGAACAAGGGGTCACAGTTTAAGGATAAGGGGGAAATCTTTTGGGACTGAGATGAGAAAAACATTTTTCACACAGAGAGTAGTGAATCTCTGGAATTCTCTGCCACAGAAGGTAGTTGAGGCCAGTTCATTGGCTATATTTAAGAGGGAGTTAGATGTGGTCCTTGTGGCTAAAGGGATCAGGGGGTATGGAGAGAAGGCAGGTACAGGATACTGAGTTGGATGATCAGCCATGATCATATTGAATGGCGGTGCAGGCTCGAAGGGCCGAATGGCCTACTCCTGCACCTATTTTCTATGTTTCTATGATATGGGGAGAAGGAAGAACAGGGTACTGATTGGGGATGATCAGCCATGATCACATTGAATGGCAGTGCTGGCTCGAAGGGCCAAATGGCCTCCTCCTGCACCTATTGTCTATTGTCTATTGATGGTTCAGTTGCCTGATAACAGCTGGGAAGAAACTGTCCCTGAATCTGGAGGTGTGCGTTTGTTTTCACACTTCTGTACCTCTTGCCCGATGGGAGAGGGGAGAAGAGGGAGTGGCCGGGGTGAGACTGGTCCTTGATGATGCTGCTGGCCTTGCCGAGGCAGCGTGAGGTGTAGATGGAGTCGATGGAAGAGGGAGTGGCCGGGGTGAGATTGGTCCCTGCTCCGTCGGAAGCTGATGTTACCTCAGACAGTGCTCCAGCTGTGAACGTCAGGAATCTCTCCTTCAGCACCGGCTCGCTGGGCGACTCTGCGGGGAAGATGGATCCGTCAGTGTCACAGCACAGAGCAGCAGCTGAGATAACAATGCAGATGATCTAAGGCTTTATAACTTCCAGCATTCTATCATGCAAACTGGAAGAACAGCACCTCATTCTATGTTTCTATGGGAAAGATGTTCCCAATGTTGGGCGAGTCCAGAACCAGGGGCCACACACAGTCTTAGAATAAAGGGGAGGCCATTTAAGACTGAGGTGAGAAAAATCTTTTCCACCCAGAGAGTTGAGAATTTGTGGAATTCCCTGCCACAGAGGGCAGTGGAGGCCAAATCACTGGATGGATTTAAGAGAGAGTTGGATAGAGCTCTAGGGGCTAGTGGAATCAAGGGATATGGGGTGAAGGCAGGCACGGGTTATTGATAGGGGACGATCAGCCATGATCACAATGAATGGCGGTGCTGGCTCGAAGGGCCGAATGGCCTCCTCCTGCACCTATTTTCTATGTTTCAATGTTTCTATATTTTGCTTGGGTAGTGCTATGAATATAGATGTCTCTAACTTCAAGTCTAAGGTCATAAGGTCATAAGTGATAGGTGTAGAATTTGGCCATTCGGCCCATCAAGTCTACCCCGCCATTCAATCATGGCTGATCTATCTCTCCCTCCTAACCCCATTCTCCTGCCTTCTCCCCGTAACCCCTGACACCCGCACTAATCAGGAATCTATCTATCTCTGCCTTAAAAATATCCACTGACTTGTGGCCTCCACAGCCGTCTGTGGCAATGAGTTCCACAGTAGTAACCCTTCAAGTAACGCTTGCATTCCATGTCTTCCCGTCCCTTCCCCATCCTAGTTCTCCGACTAGTTTCACTGTCCTCCTGATTAATTTTACTGTTTGTATGCCTCGGTGTCAACTTCCCCTCAGTCTACATTTCCTGGATCACCATCTGCTTTGATCTGTCGTTTTCACACCTTACCCTTCCATATCTCCATCTCCCTCTCCCCTGACTGTCAGTCTGAAGAAGGGTCTCGACACAAAACATCACCCATTCCTTCTCTCCAGAGATGCTGCCTGTCCCGCTGAGTTACTCCAGCATTTTGTGTCTGTCTTGTGAGATAGGGAATCGGGACTGAACTATCAGATGGGATCTGGCGTTGTTGAATGTGGGAGATGGGTGTGGGGTGGACTGGGAGAGTCTAGGCACAGAGGTCACAGCCTCCGAATTAAAGGATGGTCCTCTAGGAAGGAGATGAGGAGGAATTTTGTTAATCAGAGGGTGGTGAATCTGTGGAATTCTTTGCCACAGAAAGCTGGGGAGACCAAATGAGTGGATATGTTTAAGGTGGAGATAGACAGATTCTTGATTAGTACGGGTGTCGGGAGTTATGGGGAGAAGGCAGGAGAAGGGAGTTATGGGGAGAAGGGAGGAGGTCCAGCTCCTAGCAGCATGGTGCGCTGACAACAACCTGGCCCTTAACTCCAAGAAGACCAAGGAGCTCATTGTAGACTTCAGGAAGTCCAGGGGCGGCACACACACCCCCATCCACATCAACGGGACGGAGGTGGAACGTGTTTCCAGCTTCAGGTTCCTGGGGATCAACATCTCCGATGACCTCTCTTGGACCCACAATACCTCAACTCTGGTCAAGAAGGCTCACCAGCGTCTCTTCTTCCCGAGGAGACTGAAGAAGGTCCATCTGTCTCCTCAGATCCTGGTGAACTTCTACCGCTGCACCATCGAGAGCATCCTTACCAACTGCATCACAGTATGGTACGGCAACTGCTCTGTCTCCGACCGGATAAGCACTGCAGAGGGTGGTGAAAATTGCCCAACGCATCACCGGTTCCTCGCTCCCCTCCATTGAGTCTGTCCAAAGCAAGCGTTGTCTGCGGAGGGCGCTCAGCATCGCCAAGGACTGCTCTCACCCCAACCATGGACTGTTTACCCTCCTACCATCCGGGAGGCGCTACAGGTCTCTCCGTTGCCGGACCAGCAGGTCCAGGAACAGCTTCTTCCCGGCGGCTGTCACTCTACTCAACAATGTACCTCGTGACTACCAATCACCCCCCCCCCCCCAGACATCCTCCCACAGGAAAACACTATCTGTACGCATGTAAATAGATTTATTTATTGATATCATATTCTATGTCGCTCTTCCAGGGAGATGCTAACTGCATTTCCTTGTCTCTGTACTGGACACTGACAATGACAATTAAAGTTGAATCTGAATCTGAATCTGAATCTGAATCTAAATCTGAATGGGGTTAGGAGGGAGAGATAGATCAGCCATGATTGAATGGCAGAGTAGACTTGATGGGCCAAATGGTCTAATTCTTCTTATGAAGCTATCTTTCGGGGAGAGAGAGGAAGGGTTACTCACTGTAGACAAGCACGCTGGTTACAGAGAGGTCCTCTGTGCTGTCCTTCCCCACTCGACACTTGAACAGACCCTCATCCTCGACACCGACAGACAGAATCACCAGGGAGCCATCGTCAAGGACCTGAAATCTCTCCTTGTTCACTGGCACCGACAACTCGGCAATCTCTTCCCAGCGTTCCATGGAACTTGTTTTCTGCGATGAACAAGCACAAAACAAGGGAGGATTAACTGGATAGACACAAAATGCCGGAGTTACTCAGCGGGACGGGCAGCATCTCTGGAGAGAAGGAATGGGTGACGTTTCGGGTCGAGACCCTTCTTCAGACTAATGTCAGGGCAGTGGGCTGCACAAATAGAATGTAGTCGGAGACAGTAAGACTGGTGGGAGAACTGGGAAGGTGGGGATGGAGAGAGAGGGAAAGCAAGGGCTACTTGAAGTCAGGGAAATTAAGGAGGATTAAGGATGAAAAACGAGGCCATAAAACGAGGAAACACTTTTTCTCACAGAGAGTTGTGAGTGTGGAATTCTCTGCCTCAGAGGGCGGTGGAGGCCGGTTCTCTGGATGCTTTCAAGAGAGAGCTAGATAGGGCTCTTAAAACTAGCGGAGTCAGGGGATATGGGGAGAAGGCAGGAACGGGGTAATAATAATAATAATGGATGGGATTTATATAGCGCCTTTCTAATACTCAAGGCGCTTTACATCGCATTATTCATTCACTCCTCAGTCACACTCGGTGGTGGTAAGCTACTTCTGTAGCCACAGCTGCCCTGGGGCAGACTGACGGAAGCGTGGCTGCCAATCTGCGCCTACGGCCCCTCCGACCACCACCAATCACTCACACACATTCACACACAGGTACTGATTGGGGATGATCAGCCATGATCATATTGAATGGCGGTGCTGGCTCGAAGGGACAAATGGGCTCCTCCTGCACCTATTGTCTATTGTCTATTGACATTGGAGCAGAATTAGGCCATTCGGCCCATCATGTCTACTCCGCCACTCAATCAAGCCTGATCTACCTCTCCCTCCTAACCCCATTCCCTTGACACCCGTACTAAACAAGAATCTATCTATCTCTACCTTAAATATATCCACTGACTTGTGGCCTCCACAGCCTTCTGTGGCAAAGAATTCCACAGATTCACCACCCTCTGGCTAAAGAAATTCCTCCTCATCTCCATTCTAAAGGAACGTCCTTTAATTCTGAGGCTGTGCCCTCTGGTCCTAGATTCTCCCACCAGTGGAAACATCCGCTCTATCCAGGCCTTTCACTATTCGGTGGGGTCCAGGAAAGAGCGTTCACGTTGCGGACCCGTTTCCACCAATCTTTCCACCACCACGCACAAGACAGACACCATCGTGTGCAGATGCCAAGAGATGTGTTCAGCTCTGGCTGATCAACTTCTAATCTTCTAATCGATAAGAAGAAGACTATTCGGTAAGTTTCAGAGATTCCTCAACTCATCCTTCAAAACTCCAGCGAGTAGAGACCCAGTTCCGACAAACGCCCATCATATGTCAACCCACTCATTCCCGGGATTCAGCCCATCAAGTCTACCCTGACAATCCATAATGGCTAATCTATCTTTCCCTCTCAACCCCCATTCTCCCGCTCTCTCCCTGTAACCTTTCTACCTAAATAGCGGAGTCGGGGGATATGGGGAGAAGGCAGGAACGGGGTACTGATTGGGGATGATCAGCCATGGTCACAGTGAATGGTGGTGCTGGCTCGAAGGGCCGAATGGCCTACTCCTGCACCTATTGTCTATTGTCTATTAACTATTGTCTAATCAAGAACCCATCAATCTCTGCTTTATTTAAATACCTTGGTCATATGGCTTGTATAAAGTACCAAATCAGGGAGGATTACATAGAAACATAGAAAATATGTGCAGGAGTAGGCCATTCGGCCCTTCGAGCCTGCACCGCCATTCGATATGATCATGGCTGATCATACAACTCAGTATTCCATCCCTGCCTTCTCTCCATACCCCCTGATCCCTTTAGCCACAAGGGCCACATCTAACTCCCTCTTAAATATAGCCAATGAACTGGCCTCAACTGAAGAAGGGTTTCGGCCCGAAACGTCGCCTATTTCCTTCGCTCCATAGATGCTGCTGCACCCGCTGAGTTTCCCCAGCAATTTTGTGTACCTTTGGCCTCAACTACCTTCTGTGGCAGAGAATTCCACAGATTCACCACTCTCTGGGTAAAAAATGATTTTCTCATCTCGGTCCTAAAAGACTTCCCTCTTATCCTTAAACTGTGACCCCTAGTTCTGGACTTCCCCAACATCGGGAATAATCTTCCTGCATCTAGCCTGTCCAACCCCTTAAGAATGCTGTAAGTTTCTATAAGATCCCCCCTCAATCTTCTGAATTCCAGCGAGTACAAGCCGAGTCTATCCAGTCTTTCTGGATTACGGATGATGGGCCATGAGACATAGGAGCAGAATTAGGCCATTCGGCCCCTCAAGTCTGCTCCGCCATTCAATCAAGGCAAATAGATAGAATAACTCTTTTACCCAGAGTAGGGGATTCAAGAACCAGAGGACATAAGTTTAAGGTGTGAGAGGGGAAAGAGTTAATAGGAGCCTGAGGGGCAACGGTTTCACACAAAGGGTGGTGGGTGTATGGAACAAGCTGCCAGAGGAGGTAGTTGAGGCTGGGACTGTCACAATATTTAAGAAACATTTGGACATGTACATGGATAGGACAGGTTTTGAAGGATGTGGGGAAAAAACAGGTTGAGTTGGCTTCCACAGCTGACTATGGCAATGAGTTCCACAGATTCACCAGCCTCTGACTAATGAAATTCCTCTTCATCTCCTTTCCAAAGGTACGTCCTTTCATTCTGAGGCTATGGCCTCTGGTCCTAGACTATCCCACTAGTGGAATTCATTGCCACAGAAGGCTGTGGAGTCCGTCAAAGGATATTTTAGTTTAGTTTAGAGATACAGCGTGGAAACAGGTCCTTCGGCCCACCGAGTCCGCATCAACCTGTGATCCTAACACTATCCGACACACACTAGGGACAATTTATATTCATATCAAGCCAATTAACCTACGTACCTGCACGTCTTTGGAGTGTGGGAGGAAACCGAAGATCTCGGAGAAAATCCATGCAAACCCCGTACAGACAGCACCCGTAGTCGGGATGGAACCCGGGTCTCCGGCGCTGCAAGCGCTGTAAGACAACAGCTCTACCACTGTGCCCCGTGCCACACGTTTGTAAGGAGGAGATTGATTGATTCTTGATTAGCACGGATGTCAAGGGTTACTGGGCGAAGGCAGAAGAATGGGGTTGAGAGGGAGAGATAGATCAGCCATGATTAAATGGCGGTGTAGACCAGATGGGCCGAATGGTCTAGGTCTGCTCCTAACACTTATGAGCTTATGAAACATAGAAAATAGGTGCAGGAGTAGGCCATTCAGCCCTTCGAGCCTGCACCGCCATTCAATATGATCATGGCTGATCATCCAACTCAGTATCCTGTACCTGCCTTCTCTCCATACCCCCTGGTCCCTTTAACCACAGGGACCACATCTGACCCCCTCTTAAATATAGCCAATGAACTGGCCTCAACTGCCTTCTGTGGCAGAGAATTCCACAGATTCACCACTCTCTGTGTGAAAAATGCTTTTCTCATCTCGGTCCTAAAAGACTTCCCCCTTATTCTTAAACTGTGACCCCTTGTTCTGGACTTCCCCAACATCGGGAACAATCTTCCAGCATCTAGCCTGTCCAACCCCTTAATGAATTTTGTAAGTTTCTTTAAGATCCCCCCTCAATCTTCTAAATCCTAGTGAGTACAAGCCGAGTCTATCCAGTCTTTCTTCATATGAAAGTCCTGCCATCCCAGGAATCAGTCTGGTGAACCTTCTCTGTACTCCCTCTATGGCAAGAATGTCTTTCCTCAGATTAGGAGACCAAAACTGTACGCAATACTCCAGGTGTGGTCTCACCAAGACCCTGTACAACTGCAGTAGAACCTCCCTGCTCCTATACTCAAATCCTTTTGCTATGAAAAGGCCAAAGTCACCTGGAAAGACATGTATTTACCTGTAGCCATTGCACAGTCTGGATGCTGTTCTGATGAGCTGAGGTACAGGAAAGCTTGTGTTTCAGCCCGAATGAGGCAAGCAGCCTGACGGGTGCACTTTCACGCTGCTCTGAAAGCAAGTTTAATGCAGAGAAACGTAATTAGTCCCATTCACCACTCATTTACTTAAAGTTACTTTATTCAGTCTGAAGAAGGGTCTCTGCCGGAAACGTTACCCATTCCTTCTCTCCAGAGATGCTGCCTGTCCCGCTGAGTTACTCCAGCATTTTGTGTCTGTCTTCGGTGTAAACTAGCGTCTGCAGTTCCTTCCTACACACATATTTTGTAACACTTTCACTGCTTCACTTCCTTCGAAGATACGTGCAGTTATCGAGGGACTGCTTTTAGTTTAGTTTAGTTTGAGATACAGCGCGGAAACAGGCCCTTCGGCCCACCGAGTCCGTGCCGACCAGCGATCCCCGCACACTAACACTATCCTACACACACTGGGGACAATTTACAATCTTTACCGAAGCCAATTAACCTACAAACCTGCACGTCTGCACGAGTGTGGGAGGAAACCGGAGCGCCTGGAGAAAACCCACGCAGGTCCCGGGGAGAAGGTACAAAGCTCCGTATGGAGTGGGGTGGGAAGTAAGGATATGGAGTGGGGTGCAGGAAGTAAGGAGCAGACAAGTTCAAGTTCAAGTGTTCAAGTTCAAGTGAGTTTATTGTCATGTGTCCCTGTATAGGACAATGAAATTCTTGCTTTGCTTAAGCACACAGAAAAATAGTAAGGCATTTACTACAGTACAGATAAATGTGTCCATATACCATGATATAAATATATACACACATGAATAAATAAACTGCAAATAAAGTGCAAATAACAGAAAGTGGTTGCTAATAATCAGAGTTTTGTCCGAGCCAGGTTTAATAGCCTGATGGCTGTGGGGAAGTAGCTATTCCTGAACCTGGATGTTGCAGTCTTCAGGCTCCTGTACCTTCTACCTGAAGGTAGCAGGGAGATAAGTGTGTGGCCAGGATGGTGTGGGTCTTTGATGATACTGCCAGCCTTTTTGAGGCAGCGACTGCGATAAATCCCCTCGATGGAAGGAATTTATGGAATAATCTCAGGGGCGGGGATACAGGGTAGGGATGGGAGGGAAACGGAAAAGGATCAAGAACGGGAACACAGAACAGGTTCAGGGCCAGGGAGACGGAGTGGGATTGCGAACAGGATTATGGAATGGCGACGAGCGGGACCAGGAGCAGGGATATGGAATGGGATCGGCAGCAGGGACTCGAAGCGGGATCGGGAGCAGGGAGGCGGAATGGGATTACGTACAGGTTTAGGGAACGGGATCGGGAATGGCAACGGGCAGGGCCAGAGGCAGGTAGACGGAATGGGATCAGGAACGGGGATGTGGAGCAGGGACACAGGGAGGAATACAGAGGCAGTGGGGGTAAGGAGCATGGGTACAGAGGAGGGATGTGGGGGGAAATCAGGCTGTAAACCTGAGCTAATAGGGAGAACATTCAAACTCCGTACAGGCAGCACCCGTAGTCAGGATCATAGAAACATAGAAAATAGTTGCAGGAGGAGGCCATTCGGCCCTTCGAGCCAGCACCGCCATTCATTGTGATCATGGCTGATCATCCCCTATCAATAACCCGTGCCTGCCTTCTCCCCATATCCCTTGACTCCGCTAGACCCTAGAGCTCTATCTAACTCTCTCTTAAATCCATCCAGTGACTTGGCCTCCACTGCCCTCTGTGGCAGGGAATTCCACAAATTCACAACTCTCTGGTTGAAAATGTTTTTTCTCACCTCAGTTTTAAATGACCTCCCCTTTATTCTAAGACTGTGTGTGGCCCCTGGTTCTGGATTCGCCCAACATTGGGAACAATTTTCCTGCATCTAGCTTGTCCAGTCCTTTTATAATTTTATATGTTTCTATAAGATCCCCCCTCATGCTTCTAAACTCCAGTGAATACAAGCCTAGTCTTTTCAATCTTTCCTCATATGACAGTCCCGCCATCCCAGGGATCAATCTCGCAGGAGATTGAACTGGGTCTCTGACGCTGTGAGGCAGCAACTCTACCGCTGCGCCTGAATCGACCTGAATTGCCTTCGTCCTAACACAGTCATCAATGCATGTCTTGTGGAAACTGGTGTGGTGGACTCTTTCGGCTTGGATGTAGCGGTGGTGGATACAAGAGGGGACTTGCACAGCCCAGCCTTCACATGAGTCTGCTTTGGGAACAGCACACTGTGTGAGGTTTAGTTATTCTTCAGAGATACAGCGCGGAAACAGGCCCTTCGGCCCACCGAGTCCGCGCCGACCAGCGATCCCCGCACACTGACACTATCCTACACACACTAGGGACAATCTCCACTTTTTATACCAAGGCAATCAACCTCCAAACCTGCACGTCTTTGGAGTGTGTGGTGTGTGTTGGGGTGGGGGGGGGGACGGAAGATCTTGGAGAAAACCCACGCAGGTCACGGGGAGAACGTACAAACTCCGTAGTCGGGATCGAACCCGCGTCTCTGGTGCTGGAGGTGCTGTAAGGCAGCAACTCTACCGATGCGCCACTGGGCCGCCCAGAGGTAACACCTCTTTAGGCAGAGGTGAGCAGGTTGTGAGATTCTAGCCACTGTATTGGGGGCTTCACCAGGAGACCACCTCTCTTCTATGGGGGAGACTTTAACTGATAATTTTGAGGCAGAGATAGATAGATTCTTGATTAGCACGGGTGTCTGTGGCTAAAAGGGGAGAAGGCAGGGCAATGGGGATAGGAGGGAGGGATAGAATGGTGGAATAGACTTGATGGGCTGAATGGCCTAATTCTGCTCATATGTCTCATGGTCCATCAACCTTTACCCTCCTTAATTACTTCAAGTAGCCCTTGCTTTCCCTCTCTCCCCATCCCCTCTCCCTTCCCAGTTCTCCCACCAGTCCTACTGTCTCTGACTACATTCTATCTCTATACCGCCCCCTCCCCTGGCATCAGTCTGAAGAAGGGTCTCGACCCGAAACGTCACCCGTTCCTTCTCTCCAGAGATGCTGCCTGTCCCGCTGAGTTACTCGATGGGCCAAATGGCCTAATTCTGCTCCTATTGCTTACATAGAAACATAGAAACATTGAAAATAGGTGCAGGAGTAGGCCATTCGGCCCTTCGAGCCTGCACCGCCATTCAATATGATCATGGCTGATCATCCAACTCAGTATCCTGTACCTGCCTTCTCTCCATACCCCCTGATCCCTTTAGCCACAAGGGCCACATCTAACTCCCTCTTAAACCTGATGATATGGTCAGGTCCCTGGTGGCCTAGGGATGGGAAACATAGAAACATAGAAATCGAAAATAGGTGCAGGAGTAGGCCATTCGGTCCTTCGAGCCTGCACCGCCATTCAATATGATCATGGCTGATCATCCAACTCAGTATCCCATCCCTGCCTTCTCTCCATACCCCCTGATCCCTTTAGCCACAAGGGCCACATCTAACTCCCTCTTAAATATAGCCAATGAACTGTGGCCTCAACTACCTTCTGTGGCAGAGGATTCCACAGATTCACCAATCTCTGTGTGAAAAATGATTTTCTCATCTCGGTCCTAAAAGACTTCCCTCTTATCCTTAAACTGTGTGACCCCTAGTTCTGGACTTCCCCAACATCGGGAACAATCTTCCTACATCTAGCCTGTCCAATCCCTTAAGAATTTTGTAAGTTTCTATAAGATCCCCCCTCAATCTTCTAAATTCTAGCGAGTACAAGCCGAGTCTTTCTTCATATGAAAGTCCTGACATCCCAGGAATCAGTCTGGTGAACCTTCTCTGTACTCCCTCTATGGCAAGAATGTCTTTCCTCAGATTAGGAGCCAAAACTGTACGCAATACTCCAGGTGTGGTCTCGCCAAGGCCCTGTACAACTGCAGTAGAACCTCCCTGCTCCTATATGGCAGCTCGGGGTTGTGGGTGGAAGGGAAGGTGGGTGAGTCAGGGGCAAGAGAGAATGCTGCAGATGGCAGGGATGATACGTGCAGCCATCCAGCTGCATGTGTGGCGTGCGAGGGAGATATCTGCAATGCATCTCTGCTGCGTCTCCCCTCCCTTTGATGGAAGTGATTTCGGGTGACTCAATAGAATAGAATAGAATAGAATATGTTTATTGTCATTGCACAAAACTGAGCAACGAAATTCCATTTGCTTCTCCTCCGTTAAAAGAAATACAACACAACAACCAGCATCTGCAGTTCCCTTTTGAACACTTTGTCTACTCCACTGCGATATCTCCTCAAGGTATGCCTACTTTGAAGAAGTTCTCCTCCTCTCTCCGGAGACAGTTTCACAACCTCCTCTCTAACTGCACAACAGCGGAAATTGGAGGAACAGCACCTCATATTCCGTCTGGGGACCTTGCGTCCTTATGGCATTAACATTGAATTCTCCCAATTTGGCTAGCCCGTGCTGTCTCCTCCCCTTCCTTAACCCTCTAGCTGTCTCCTCCCACCCTCCCATCCGCCCGCCCTCGAGCTCCTCCTCCTCCTCCCCTTTTCCTTCTTTCTTTCCCCACCCCCCCATCAGTCTGAAGAAGGGTTTCGGCCCGAAACGTCGCCTATTTCCTTCGCTCCATAGATGCTGCTGCACCCGCTGAGTTTCCCCAGCAATTTTGTGTACCAACCAATACACATATGTACAGTTAATAGTAAAATAATAGATACATTTAAAAAAAAGTTTAAAAGAATTTAGCGGTATTCCTCGAAGTTACTTCTTGCTTCCCAGTGTTCACTATTGGAGTTAAGCTCTTTTACCGCACATGGGTAGAGACCTGAGTCGCCTCCCCGAGGGTAGCAGAGTAAAAAGGTGGTTGGCAGGGTGGGATGTGTCCTTCTTGATATTTATGGCCCTGCGCAAGCATCGGGCCTTGTATATGTCATCCAAGGTGGGCAGTTGGGCGTTTGTAATGCGCTGCGCAGTTTTTATAATTCCCTGCAGCTCCCTCCTCTCAGCCACAGTACAGCTGGCAAACCACACCAGGATTCCGTAGGTGAGGATACTCTCCACGGCGCATTGGTAGAAGGACAACAGCAGCGGCTGTGAGCCTTTAGCTCTCCGTAGAGACCTCAGGAAATACAGCCGCTGATGAGACTTCTTCAAGAGAGTGACGGTGTTCATTTGCCATTTGAGGTCCTGGGAGATGTTTATTCCCAGGAACCTAAAGTCGTTGACTCTCTCCACCATGTCTCCTTTGATGTATAAGGTGGTACGAACAGGCTCAGACCCTCCTCACACCACGTTTGGAGGAGAGTGAGCAATTTATTTGGTTTAGTTCAGAGGCACAGCGCGGAAATAGGCCCTTCGGCTCTCCGAGTCCGCACCGACCCAGCTGCTATCAGGCAACTGAACCATCCTACCACAACTCCGAGAGGCAGCAACTCTACCGCTGCGCACAGTTCAATGTTTTCTTTAAAATAAAAAGTTTTCTATAATTCTTTTACAGTTACCGGCGAGGATGAACAAAGTGTCACAGCGATCGCTGTCTCAAGGGAGTTGATGGCCAAGGATAATTTGAACATTGACTCACCCACCTTCCCTTCCACCCACAACCCCGAGCTTCCCATCCCTGGGCCACCAGGGACCTGACCATAGCATCAGGTTTAAGAGGGAGTTAGATGTGGCCCTAGTTCCAGAACTAGGGGTCACAGTTTAAGGATAAGGGGGAAATCTTTTAGGACCGAGATGAGAAAATCATTTTTTACACAGAGAGTGGTGAATCTGTGGAATTCTCTGCCACAGAAGGTAGTTGAGGCCAATTCATTGGCTATATTTAAGAGGGAGTTAGATGTGGTCCTTGTGGGTAAAGGGATCAGGCGGTATGGAGAGAAGGCAGGGATGGGATACTGAGTTGGATGATCAGCCATGATCATATCGAATGGCGGTGCAGGCTCAAAGGGCCGAATGGCCTACTCCTGCACCTATTTTCTATGTCTATGTAATTTCATATTCTGCTTGGAGTGTGTGGTGTACTGACCAGATTTCATTCAACCCCGACTATTATGACCCTGTCCCACTTAGGAAACCTGAACGAAAACCACTGGAGACTTTGCGCCCCACCCAAGGTTTCCGTGCGGTTCCCGGAGGTTTTTGTCAGTCTCCCTACCTGCTTCCACTACCTGCAACCTCCGGCAACCACCTGCAACCTCCGGGGACTGCACGGAAACCTTGGGTGGGGCGCAAAGTCTCCAGAGGTTTCCGTTCAGGTTTCCCAAGTGGGACAGGGGCAATACTTTAAACAAATCCAAGCCCTCACCTCAGTACAAATTATCCATTTCTAACCTAAATCGTAATCCCATCCTGACATATATCTTGAATTCCAATCTTGATTGTAACCTCAACCGTAAACGTATTCTAATTCTAATCGTAATACCACTTCAACCCTCTCTCCGACCCCCAAACTGGAACTCTATTTTGAATTCTGTTCCTGCCCATCGACAATCCCTGGTATGCAGAAACAAAGAACTGCAGATGAAATGTGTAGGAATGAACTGCAGATGCTGGTTTACACCGAAGGTAGACACAAAATGCTGGAGTAACTCAGCTGGACAGGCATCATCTCTGGAGAGAAGGAATGGGCAACGTTTCGGGTCGAGACCCTCCGTCATTCCTTCTCTCCAGAGATGCTGCCTGTCCCGCTGAGTTTCTCCAGCATTCAGTGTCTTTCAACCAGAGAGTTGTGAGTTTGTGGAATTCCCTGCCACAGAGGGCAGTGGAGGCCAAGTCACTGGATGGATTTAAGAGAGAGTTAGATAGAGCTCTAGGGGCTAGTGGAGTCAAGGGATATGGGGAGAAGGCAGGCACGGGTTATTGATTGGGGACGATCAGCCATGATCACAATGAATGGCGGTGCTGGCTCGAAGGGCCGAATGGCCTCCTCCTGCACCTATTTGCTATGTTTCCATGTTTCTATGTAACTGCAGTTCTGATTAATACACAAAAGGATACAAAATGCTGGAGCAACTCAGCAGGTCAGGAATCAGGAGTCCAGAACCAGGGGCCAGTTTCAGAATAAGGGGTAAACCATTTAGAACGGAGACGAGGAAACACTTTTTCACACAGAGAGTTGTGAGTCTGTGGAATTCTCTGCCTCAGAGGGCGGTGGAGGCAGGTTCCCTGGATGCTTTCAAGAGAGAGCTAGACAGGGCTTTTAAAGATAGCGGAGTCAGGGGATATGGGGAGAAGGCAGGAACGGGGTACTGATTGTGGATGATCAGCCATGATCACATTGAATGGCGATGCTGGCTCGAAGGGCTGAATGGCCTCCTCCTGCACCTATTGTCTATTGTCTATTGAGATGTCAGCTGTTCCTTCTCTCCAGAGATGCTGCCCAGAGATCTCCGCTCTGTGGTCTTTGATGCTGCCTGTCCCACTGAGTTACACCAGCACGTTGTGCCTTACTCTGGTGGTGAAAAACCAGCATCTCCAGTTACGCCCAGCACAAAGGGAAACAGATGGACATTGGCAATGAAGGGCTTACCTTGGGCAGAGACAGGAGGAGCAGAAACTGAGATGAGAAATGCGCAGAGCAGTGCAGGAGCGGAGGCCATGCTGAGAGGAGCCGAGGAGCTTGCCGTGTGCTCACACTGTGTTGCAATTTCACTTGGAGATCACTGCCCCTTATCAGCCGGAACTCCTGCAGACTGTGGAGCCTGGCACTAGCACGGCAGCCCCTGAGTTGGTTAACCCTTTCCTCGCCAAATCAAACTCCCTCTCCTTTACACCTCACAACCTTCTGTGCAAACCAGCATCTGTAGTTCCTTCAAGAGAGAGAGCTAGATTGACAATAGGTGCAGGAGTAGGCCATTCGGCCCTTCGAGCCATTCAATGTGATCATGGCTGATCATCCCCAATCAGTACCCCGTTCCTGCCTTCTCCCCATATCCCCTGACTCCTCTATCTTTAAGAGCCCTATCTAGCTCTCTGTTGAAAGCATCCAGAGAACCGGCCTCCATCGCCTTCTGAGGCAGAGAATTCCACAGACTCACCACTCTCTGTGAGAAAAAGTGTTTCCTTGTCTCCGTTCTAAATGGCTTACCCCTTATTCTTAAACTGTGTGGCCCACTGGTTCTGGACTCTGTCCAACATCGGGAACATGTTTCCTGCCTCTAGCGTGTCCAAGCCCTTAACAATCTTATATGTTTCAATGAGATCCCCTCTCCCAAGAGGGGACGTGTAGGTGGGACATGTTGGCCGGTGTGGGCAAGTTGGGCCAAGTTGGGCCGAAGGGCCTGTTTCCACACTGTATCACTCTATGACTAGTGTAGATGGGACGTGTTGGCCGGTGTGGGCAAGTTGGGCCGAAGGAAGGGCCTGTTTCCACACTGTATCACTCTATGACTAGTGTAGCTGGGACATGTTGGCCGGTGTGGGCAAGTTGGGCCGAAGGGCCTGTTTCCACACTGTGTCACTCTATGACTGTCACCAAAACTGACAACGAAATGTCACATCTCCTTTGCCAGAGCCCACACGCATCATGCAACACTTTGCTCCCAAGCCCATTCATTCAGAAGAGTCAGTGTAAAATGTAAACATGCAAACAAAAGCTTCTTCACATTGCTAATCCTCCAACTTCAAGTAGTCCTTACTTTCCCTCTCTCTCTCCGTCCGTTTCCCATCCTAGTTATTTGACCAGTTTCACTATCCTCCTGATTAAATTTTACTGTTTTTACTCCTCGTTGTCACCTTCCCCTCAGCTAACAATGAACCATTCTGTCCTGGCAGACCCATTGTTCCTGCTTGTTCATGTCCCACTGAATTAATTTCCACATAACTCGACCCCATCATATCCCCCCTAGTCCAATCCTTCCCTACCTATGTCCAAGACATCTTCGTCTCCTCAATGACTTCCGTTTTCCAGACGCCCACTCCCTCATCTTCACCATGGATATCCAGTCACTCTACACCTCCATCCCCCACCAGGAGGGTCTCAAAGCCCTCCGTTTCTTCCTCGACCGCAGAACCAACCAATCCCCGTCTACTAATACTCTCCTCCGCCTAGCGGAGCTGGTCCTTACCGCCAACAACTTCTCCTTTGACTCCTCCCATTTCCTCTAAATCCAAGGCGTAGCTATGGGCACTCACATGGGCATGAGCTATGCCTGCCTCTTTGTAGGGTACGTCGAACAATCCCTTGTTCCAGGCGTACTGTGGCCCTCTCCCTGAACTCTACATCCGCTACATTGATGACTGCAATGGTGCTACCTCCTGCACCCATGCAGAACTCACTGACTTCATCCATTTCACCACTAACTTCCATCCGGCATTCAAATTCACCAGGACTATTTCCGGCATCTCCCTACTGTTTCTTGACCTCACCATCTCCATCGCAGGTGATAGATGTCTGATCGACATCTACTATAAACCCACTGACTCCCATGGCTATCTGGACTACACTTCTTCCCACCCTGCTTCCTGTAAGAACTCCATCCCCTACTCCCAATTCCTCCGTCTACGCCGCATCTGCGCCCAGGATGAGGTGTTCCACACCAGGGCATCGGAGATGTCCTCATTCTTTAGGGAACGGGGGTTCCCCTCTTCAACTATAGATGAGGCTCTCACCAGGGTCTTCTCCATACCCCGTAGCTCTGCTCTCACTCCGCATCCCCCCACTCGTAACAAGGACAGAGTCCACCTTGTCCTCACCTTCCACCCTACCAGCCGTCACATACAACAGATAATCCTCCGACATTTTCGCCACCTCCAACGTGATCCCACCACTGGCCACATCTTCCCATCTCCTCCCCTGTCTGCTTTCCGCAGAGACCGCTCCCTCCGTAACGCCCTGGTCGATTCATCCCTTCCCACCCAAACCACCCCCTCCCCTGGTGCTTTCCCTTGCAACCGCAGGAAAGGCTACACTTGTCGCTTTACCTCCCCCCTTGACTCCATCCAAGGACCCAAGCAGTCTTTCCAGGTGCGGCAGAGGTTCACCTGCACCTCCTCCAACCTCATCTGTTGCATCCGCTGCTCTAGGTGTCAGCTGCTCTACATCGGTGAGACCAAGCGTAGGCTTGGCGATCGCTTCGCCCAACACCTCCGCTCGGTTCGCAATAACCAACCTGATCTCCCGGTGGCTCAGCACTTCAACTCCCCCTCCCATTCCCAATCCGACCTTTCTGTCCTGGGCCTCCTCCCTGGCCAGAGTGAGTCCCACCGCAAATTGGAGGAGCAGCACCTCATATTCCGCTTGGGCAGTTTACACCCCAGCGGTATGAACATTGACTTCTCCAATTTCAGGTAGTCCCTGCTTTCTCCCTCCTTCCCCTCCCCTTCCCAGCTCTCCCACAGCCCGCTGTCTCCGCCTCTTCCTTTCTTTTTCCTGCCCGCCCGACATAGGTCTGAAGAAGGGTCTCGACCCGAAACGTCGCCTATTCCTTCTCTCCAGAGATGCTGCCAGTCCCGCAGAGTTACTCCAGCATTTTGTGTCTATTTTCAGTTTTAACCAGCACCTGCAGTTCCTTCCTACACATTCCTTTTTCTGCATATCTTTCATTCATTGTTCTTTTCCGCTCTACATCATAGTCTACATTGGGGTGGGGAAGATTGCAACCTTCACGTGGTCTGCCCTGTTTCGACGAATGCAATCAGCCCAGCGTGCACAATCAAATAAGAACTAATAGAACAAGTTGTCCTGCAACTTTAGGCTGTGCTCCCCATACGCAAGAAGAAGATAGTCGATATCTCTCGTTTCCTTTATCCCCTAACCAGTCTGAAGAAGGGTCTCGACCCGAAACGTCACCCATTCCTTCTCTCCAGAGATGCTGCCTGTCCCGCTGAGTTACTCCAGCACTTTGTGTCTATCTTCGGTATAAACCAGCATCTGCAGTTCCTTCCTACACAGTGCTAAACCTTCTCAGGGCAAGGCTCTAAGGTCGTTTCATAGCAAAAGGATTTGAGTACAGGAGCAGGGAGGTTCTACTGCAGTTGTACAGGGTCTTGGTGAGACCACACCTGGAGTATTGCGTACAGTTTTGGTCTCCAAATCTGAGGAAGGACATTATTGCCATAGAGGGAGTGCAGAGAAGGTTCACCAGACTGATTCCTGGGATGTCAGGACTGTCTTATGAAGAAAGACTGGATAGACTTGGTTTATACTCTCTAGAATTTAGGAGATTGAGAGGGGATCTTATAGAAACTTACAAAATTCTTAAGGGGTTGGACAGGCTAGATGCAGGAAGATTGCTCCCGATGTTGGGGAAGTCCAGGACAAGGGGTCACAGCTTAAGGATAAGGGGGAAATCCTTTAAAACCGAGATGAGAAGAACTTTTTTTACACAGAGAGTGGTGAATCTCTGGAACTCCCTGCCACAGAGGGTAGTCGAGGCCAGTTCATTGGCTATATTTAAGAGGGAGTTAGATGTGGCCCTTGTGGCTAAGGGGATCAGAGGGTATGGAGAGAAGGCAGGTATGGGATACTGAGTTGGATGATCAGCCATGATCATATTGAATGGCGGTGCAGGCTCGAAGGGCCGAATGGCCTCTACTCCTGCACCTATTGTCTATGTTTCTATGTTAAGGTCTTTATAGTTTTATGATTGTGTTGTGTTCACCCAGGCATCAAATGTTTACAAGTACTTCAGTCTGAGTTTAATTGCCGAGTTTTACTGCATCTACTATGTTTCAACTTCCACAATGACTGTCTTTGTTTTAAAGAGCCTGCAATCAGTAAAATGAAAATGCTAACTATTCAGCCGAGCCTGTGACAGCATGATCCAGGAAGTGCCATTGGCCAAATATTTAAATAGCTTTTTGATCTATGTGGGCCACTGCTGATGCTGTTACTTCAAGAGCCAGCATCCAGTCTGCGGTTTTCAAAGTTTCACAAGTTCACAACTTATAGGAGTAGAGTCAGGCCATTCGGCCCATCGAGTCTACTCCGCCATTCAATCACGGCTGATCTCTGACTCCTCATCCCATTTTCCTGCCTTCTCCCCATAACCCTTGACACCCGTTCCAATCAAGGATGTTGTGGTTAGAAGGAACAGCAGATGCTGGTTTCAACCAAAGATAGACACAAAATGCTGGAGTAACTCAGCGGGGCAGACAGCATCTCTGGAGAGAAGGAATGGGTGGCGTTTCGGGTCAAGACCCATCTTCAGACTGTTTAGGGATAAGGGAAACGAGAGATATAGATGATGATGTGGAGAGATAAAGAACATTGAATGAAAGATATGCAAAAAAGTCACGATGATGAAGGAAACTGGCCATTGTTTGCTGTTTGCTGGGTGAGAACAAGAAGCTGGTGCGACTTGGGTGATGGAGGGATGGAGAGAGAGGGAATGCCGGGGCTACCTGAAATGAGAGGTCAATATTCATACCACTGGGGTGTCAGCTGCCCAAGCGAAATATGAGGTGCTGTTCCTCCAATTAGCGCTGGGCCTCACTTTGACAGTGGAGGAGGCCCAGGACAGAAAGGTCAGTGTGGGAATGGGAGGGGGAGTTGAAGTGTTTGGCAACCAGGAGATCAGGTAGGTTCAGGCGGGCTGAGCGAAGGTGTTCCGCAAAACGATCGCCCAGTCTACGTTTGGTCTCGCCGAAGTATAAGAGTCCACCTCTTGAACAGCGGATACAGTAGATGAGGTTGGAGGAGGTGCAAGTGAACCTCTGCCTAACCTGAAAGGACTGTCGGGGTCCCTGGGCAGAGTCGAGGGAGGAGTTATAGGGACAGGTGTTGCATCTGCTGTGGTTTCAGGGGAAGGTACCTGGGGAAGGGGTGGTTTGGGTGGGAAGGGACGAGTTGACCAGGGAGTTGCTGAGGGAACGGTCTCTGCGAAAGGCAGAAGGGGTGGAGATGGGAAAATGTGGCTCGTGGTGGGATCCCGTTGGAGGTGGCGGTAATTTCGGAGGATTATATGTTGCGCGCGATGGCTGATGGGGTGGAAGGTAATGACTAGTGTGACTCCGTCTCTGTTGCGATTAGGGGGAGGAGGTGCAGGGGCGGAGTTTCGGGGTACCGAGGAGACACGAGTGAAGGCCTCATCTATGATGGTAAAGGGGAACTCCCATTCCCTAAAGAATGAGGACATCTCGAGTTTGTCTATCTGCTTTAAAAATATCCACTGACTTGGCCTCCTCTTCCCTCTGTGGCAATGACTTCCACAGATTCACCACCCTCTGACTAAAGAAGTTCCTCCTCACCTCCTTTCTAAAAGAGCGCCCTTTAATTCTGAGGCTGTGACCTCTGGTCCTAGACTCTTCCACCAGTGGAAACATCCTCTCCACATCCACTCTATCCAGGCCTTTCATTATTCGATAAGTTTCAATGAGGTCCCCCCTCAACCTTCTAAACTCAAGATTCAAGTTCAAGTTCAAGAGAGTTTATTGTCATGTGTCCCAGATAGGACAATGAAATTCTTGCTTTGCTTCAGCACAACACAACATAGTAGACATGAATACAGAACAGATCAGTGTGTCCATATACCATGATATAAATATATACACACATGAATAAATAAACTGATAAAGTGCAAATAACAGATAATGGGCTATTAATGTTCAGAGTTTTGTTTGAATTGAGTTTAATAGCCTGATGGCTGTGGGGAAGTAGCTATTCCTGAACCTGGATGTTGCAGTCTTCAGGCTCCTGTACCTTCTACCTGAAGGTAGCGGGGAGATGAGTGTGTGGCCAGGATGGTGTGGGTCTTTGATGATACTGCCAGCCTTTTTGAGGCAGCGACTGCGATAAATCCCCTCGATGGAAGGGAGGTCAGAGCCGATGATGGACTGGGCAGTGTTTACTACTTTTTGTAGTCTTTTCCGCTCCAGGGCGCTCAAGTTGCCGAACCAAGCCACGATGCAACCGGTCAGCATGCTCTCTACTGTGCACCTGTAGTCCTCCTTGACATACCGATTCTCCGTAATCTTCTCAGGAAGTAGAGACGCTGATGTGCCTTCTTTATAATTGCATCAGTGTTCTGTGACCAGGAGAGATCTTCAGAGATGTGCACGCCCAGGAATTTGAAGCTCTTGACCCTTTCCACCATCGACCCGTTGATATAAATGGGACTGTGGGTCCCCATCCTACCTCTTCCAAAGTCCACAATCAGTTCCTTGGTTTTGCTGGTGTTGAGGGCCAGGTTATTGTGCTGGCACCATTTGGTCAGTCGGCCGATCTCCTTTGGGTGTACTTTCTTCTCCTGTTACCTGCATGCCTTTCCTCCCACACTCCAATGACGTACAGGTTTGCAGGTTAATTGGCTTGGCATCAATGTAAAATTGTCCTTAGTTTGTGTGGGATAGTGTTAGAGTGCGGGGATTGCTGGTCGGGGCAGACTCGGTGATGGAAGGGCCTGTTTCCGCACTGTATCTGTCAACTAAGCCAAGACAACAATTTAATTCAAGTGAATCACTGTGGTAGCCGAAGGCTGTGTCTGGTAGCGGGTACAATCTTGTTTGCTCATTATGTCCAAGTGTTTGCGATTCCTGCAACGTTTCACCATGCGGGTTGTCTCAACGTGTTGGAGCCTGTTCTACAAGTCGCATGGTTCATGGCACTTTGAGGAATGAGATGTGATGCAGTCTCATTCCTATCCCACATGCTGTCCTTTGGAAATATAAACAATTTAATCTTACTGAACACGCATACACCTTTCCAAAAAACGGTAAACAATTTTTTTTTTAAGTCTGAAGAAGGTCTCGACCCAAAACGTCACCCGTTCCTTCTCTCTAGAGATTCTGCCTGTTCCGCTGAGTTACTCCAGCATTTTGTGCCTATCTTCGATTTAAACCAGCATCTGCAGTTGTTTCCTGCAGATTAAAAAAATATCTTCATCTCAGGGACAGCTGGACCAGTATTACTACATTCTTGCTAGCATCAAGTTTAGTTTAGTTTAGTTTAGAGATACAGCGCGGAAACAGGCTCTTCGGCCCACCGAGTCCGCGCCGACCAGCGATCCCCGCACACTAACACTATCCTACACACACTAGGGACAATTTACATTTACACCAAGCCAATTAACCTGCAAACCTGCATGTATTTGGAGTGTGGGAGGAAACCGAAGATCTCGGAGAAAACCCACGCAGGTCATGGGGAGAACGTACAAACTCCGTACAGACAGCGCCCGTGGTCAGGATCGAACTTGGGTCTACTGGCGCTGCAAGGCAGCAACTCTACCGCTGCGCCACCGTGCCGCCATTGCTAGCATCAATTGTAGGCTGTTACTGTCACTGACTATCATTGAGGTACAGTGAGAAGCTTTTGTTTGCCTGCTATCTAGTCAAAGAAAGGGCTGTCTGAAGACATTAATGTACAGTGGCTACATGGGCAGCATGGTGGTGCAGTGGTAGAGTTGTTGCCTCACAGCGCCAGAGACCCCGGTTCGATCCTGACTGCGGGTGCTGTCTGTATGGAGTTTGTACGTTCTCCCCCTGACCTGCGTGGGTTTTCTCCGGTTGCTCCGGTTTCCTTCCGCACTCCGAAGATCTATAGTTTAATTGGCTTGGTATAATTGTAAATAGTCAACAGTAAGATAAAGTGAGCATGCGGGGATCGCTGGTCGGCACAGACTCAGTGGGCCGAAGGGCCTGTTTCTGCCCTCTTTCTCTCTAAGTTTTTAGTTTAAGTCTCCTACTGAACCTAGTGTTAGTATAACCCCCTCAAGAAATGTGTTGTGACATTTTCGTACATTTAACGCAAATAAGTACAAATCTTTGTCATAGAGGTTTGATCAGGAATTTAGTTTTGTTTAGATTTATTTAGAGATACAGCGTGGAAACAGGCCCTTCGGCCCATCAAGTCTGCGGCAACCAGCGATCCCCGCACATTAACACTACACATACACCCACTCGGGACAATTTTACATTCATATCAAGCTCATTAACTTACAAACCTGTACGGCTATGGAGTGTGCGCACAAACTGAAAATCTAAGCGTGGCACGGTAGAGCTGCTGCCTCACAGCGCCAGGGACCCAGGTTCGATCCTGACTACGGGTGTTGTCTATACAGAGTTTGTACGTGGCAGATGCAGTCAAATGTAGATATATGTGAGGTTGAAGCGGCAGCTGCTGGTGCCTGTGGGTAGTCGAACCCTGCGGTCGGCTACCCCGGTCAGGTGACTATGGGAAGGGGTTTTATTTTTGCGCGTTTTCTGGGCTAGCCCCATTTATTTATTTATTTATTTATTTATTTATTTATTTATTTGTTCCGAACAAGTAAAGACATAAATAGGAATAAATAACAACAACAAAATCGAAATAGTCAAACAATTGGACAGTCCAGGCAATATTTGCAAAGCAATAAAAAGCATAAAGCAACATCTAAATGTCTAGGTATGTTGCAAAGCCTACCTGAGGCGTCGTTGAAAATCTGCCGCTGCGGTGTGCGCGATTTTGGCGCCTTTTAGAGGGGGCGGGTTTAAAACGCGATTTTCTCTAGGCTGTTAAAATCGAAGATGTTCAGCCTAGTTAATTATTAACGAAAAATCGCTGGAAGACCCCGTCGCAAAAGCTATTATTAGTTTTAAATGCCTCGTATAATAGTTATAGTAGTTTAAAAATAAATCTCTAAACCCGCGACCACCGGCAGCTGTCAGGGTCTCATAAAGCAAACCATAGAAGGTAAGCTGTATATTTTTACATTAAAAAGGGCTTCTAAAGATCCCTTTATACAAAGTTTAATATTGCGAGAAGCTCATTTTGGGCCCATTATATCCCGCAGTATTTTTCTGGGCATTTGGGGCACAAATCTACCGCAATGTGAACGTTCTAAACCAGCGCGTTCCACAGGGACCCACTGGAAAGCTGATTTAAATGGGCATTTATTTACAGCAATTGAATACTAAATTCCTTCCATTTGGTCTATAAATTAATGTAAATGAGATTTAAAAATCATGTTTTATTGTGAATTATTTGTGAATATTATTTGGACATTTAGGCTATTTAAAAATGTTAATCATTTATTAAGAAATGGATAGATGTTTAGATCTAGTAATTGAAGTCTGAAATTAGCTACAATTAGGTAACTAACTAATTATATGCTTTAATTTCAGGTCATCCAAGTAAGATTATTTTATATTTGTTTCAGAATGCTTCAATCTATGATAACTGAAAATTTCATTCAGTTCTCTTAATTTTTAAGAAGGTTATGGGCTTTTGACTGTTCACGATCACAGCTTTTTTGTTATGTCCATAGAAAATCAATAGGGAACAAGATGCTCATTTCCGAGTATGAAAATGGCCATAACTTTTTCAATACTTGAGATATGAAAGTGAATTAGGTGTCAAATTAAACTTATTTTTATGCTTTATCTGATGGGATAAATTACAGACTTGATTTTTAAAATCTCAAAATTTTGTAACATTGCTAAAATGTCCAACACTTTTTCTTTACAAGCTCGAAAAGGAGTGAGAAGAAGAATAACTTATTTAATCTCACCCCTTCTCCCTAAACCCTTCTTCCATATTTAATAATTAATTAATTAATAATAATGATACCCCAGGCAATTTTTAGATGCATACAAACATATATATATATACATACAACTGATATACACTTACAAGTAATATGTATGAAGTAACCAAAAAACATAAATAAATAATAAACAAAATAATAAACAAACACCAACCCCTGTTTGTCAACCATCCCCTTCATCCCTGTATCTTGTGTAAAAAAGTTTTTTGTATGTCATTTTGAACTGGTTCATGTTTGGACATTGCTTTAACTCCACATTCAAACTGTTCCACAATCCTACTCCACAGACCGAAATACAAAAAGTTTTTCTGGTCGTGCGCACTCTTTGTACCTTAAAATTAAATATTCTTCTTAAATTATAATTCATAATTACCCATTCATTACTTCGGCGACCGTTGTGGTAAGATTGTTTTGTGTTTGCTGTCTTTTAATCTTCATTGTTTAGCTGCTTTGACAATAAAACTCGTTTGGGAAAACGACTGCCGTTCGATTTGCTAAATTGGTGACCCCGACGGGCCAAATTGGAAATTGGACGTGGAGGTGCAGGACGATTTTCTCCCGTCGTCGTTCCCGATGCCCATCAGAGCTGCCGGTGTTTTGGCCCGAGCAGCCACAAGTGTGGTTTGCACACGTGGAAGCGCATCGTCGCGGACGAGACGGAATATTTTCACGTGGTGGGAGCCCTGACGCAGGAGTCAGCCTCCCCTCTGCTGACATTTCTGCAGAACCCACCCGTGACCCGCCAAGTACGACGGCCTCAAGTGCCCTCCGACTGCACAACTTCGTGCTCAGCTGCCGGGACCACGCCGCACGCATTCTACACATGGACGGTTTGGGAGATCGCAAGCCATCGGTCCTCATGGCCCAGATGCTCGCGTTATTGGATGGCCACCGCCCGTGCCTGCTATTCGAGCAGGTGTTTCTCGAACAAATGTTGGACGATGTCCACCTCATGCTCGCGGTCGCGGATATCGCCGATCCGCCGCAGCTCGCCGAACGGGCCGTCGAACTCTGGCTGACAAAAGCATCAAGATGGCGGCGCCATTAACCGCGTGTCTGCACCAGCGTGCTTTTCTCTTCAGCTGGACCACAAGCTGGTCCCGCCCACGAACGCCAGCGCGGAGCCACAGCAGCAATCCGGGACTGGCGGTAGGAACCGTTGGTGTTACTATCACCTCCGCTATGGAGCATAGGCCCGGCGCTGCCGCCCACCCTGTACGTTTCAGGGAAATGCCTCGGCCGATCGTCTGTAGAGGCGATCACGATCGGCCCAAACAACCGCCGCTACGTACGCGACCGTCAATCCGGCCGCCGCTTCCTAGTGGGCCCCGGTGCAATCGTCAGCATCCTCCCTCCGACCGGGCGTGACACTCGTGCTGGTAAGCGGGGCCTCGTGCTCACTGCCGTTAACGGTAGCGACATCCGAACGTACGGTACGCGGACCCTTGCACTTACCTTCGACTCCCGCCCGTACGAGTGGACGTTTATTGTGGCCGACGTCACTCAGCCGCTTTTGGGAGCCGACCTCCTCCGCGCTTTCTCCCTACTTGTGGATTTACGGGGCGGTTGCATGACTCCGTGATCGGCTATCAGTTCATCCGTGCCGCGGGCCCCGCCCCCGCCCGACGAGCAGCTCAACGCCGTCGCCGATGTCGATGGCCCTTACGCCGCCCTGCTCTTGGATTTCCCTGAGCTCCTTACACCCCGTTTCAGCGGGGCTGCTCCTAAATAAGGGGGCATGCATCATATCCCCCCCGCCGGTACACGCCTGGGCGCGCAGCCTCCCGCGGGACAAACTGCGCATCGCCTGGGATGGGATGAATTCCAACTGATGGAGGACATGGGCATTGTCCAGCGGCCCGACAGCCCGTGGGCCTCCCCGCTGCATGTGGTCCCCAAAGCATCTGGGGGTGGAGACCATGCGGGGATTATCAGCGCCTGAATGCAATGGCCATGGTGGACCGCTACCCGGTGCCTCATATCCAGGACTTCTCTGCGCTCCTCAAGTATAGCACGTTCTTTTCCAAGGTTGACCTCGTCCGGGGTTACAACCAAATACCCGTGCTCCCGATGAGGTCCCTAAAACCGCCACGATCACCCCGTTCGGCCTGCTCGCATGGCTTTGAATGCGTTCGGATTAAAGAACGGCGCACAGGCATTCCAGCGGCTGATGGACCTGGTCTGCCTTTTATATTCATTTATCTGGACGACATTAATGCAAAGTTATCCACTTTGGTAGCAAAGACAGGAAGGCAGATTCTTATCTAAATGGTGTCAAGTTGGGGAAAAAGGGAAGTACAACGGGATCTGGGGGTCCTTGTACATCAGTCTATGAAAGTAAGCATGCAGGTACAGCAGGCAGTGAAGAAAGTGAATGGCATGTTGGCCTTTATAACAAGGAGCAAAGAGGTCCTTCTGCAGTTGTACAGAGCCCTAGTGAGACCATACCCGGAGTATTTTGTGCAGTTTTGGTCCCCTAATTTGAGGAATGACATTCTTGCTATTGAGGGAGTGCAGCGTAGGTTTACAAGGTTAATTCCCGGGATGGCAGGACTGTCATATGCTGAGAGAATTGAGCAGCTGGGCTTGTACACTCTGGAGTTTAGAAGGATGAGAGGGTATCTCATTGAAACATCTAAGATTGTTAAGGGTTTGGACACGCTAGTGGCAGGAAACATGTTCCCGATGTTGGGGGAGTCCAGAACCAGGGGCCACAGTTTAAGGATAAGAGGCAAGCCATTTAGAACGGAGACGAGGAAATACTTTTTCACACAGAGAGTGGTGAGTGTGGAATTCTCTGCCTCAGGTGGAGGCCGGTTCTCTGGATGCTTTCAAGAGAGAGCTAGATAGGGCTCTTAAAAATAGCGGAGTCAGGCGATGTGGGGAGAAGGCAGGAACGGGGTACTGATTGAGGATGATCAGCCATGATCACTTTGAATGGCGGTGCTGGCTCGAAGGGCCGAATGGCCTACTCCTGCACCTATTGTCTATGTTAACCCGGTTGCCTGACTTATTTTGGTTTAGTTTAGTTTATTGTCACGTGTACCGAGGTACAGTGAAAAGCTTTTGTTGCGTGCTAACCAGTCAGCGGAAAGACAATACATGATTATAATCGAGTCATTCACAGTGTACAGATACATGATAAAGTAATAACTTTCAGTTCATAAGTGATAGGAGCAGAATTAGGCCATTCGGCCCATCAAGTCTACTCCGCCATTCAATCATGGCTGACCGATCTCTCCTGACCCCATTCTCCTGCCTTCTCCCTGTAACCCCTGACACCTGACCCCCAGTGCAAGATGAAGCCAGTGAAGTTCGATCAAAGATAGCCCGAGGATCTCCAAATGAGTTGGATAGTAGTTCAGGATTGCTGTAACACTAAGTAACTGAGGAGGCTAAAGCATGAATGATATATTTGGTCGGGTTAAGTGGCTTCACTCAGTATCAGCTCCATAAATGGTGTGACAATAATATTAGAACAACATAAAAGAACTGGATGAAAAAAAAATTTACCTCCAGGATTAATCATTTAAATCACTAGTATATTCATTCTTTGTATCCAAAGTTCATACCAACACCTGTACATTTAGTGTAGAGATTACAATTACGTGGTTTCCTTCTCCCAGCCGAGGCCAATGAAATGTTAATCATTATTAGTTTAGTTTAGTTTAGAGATACAGCGCGAAAACTGGCCCTTCGGCCCACCGAGTCCGTGCCGACCAGCGATCCCCGCACACTAACACTATCCTACACACACACACGAGGGAAAATCTTACATTTCTACCAAGCCAATTCACCTACAAACGTGCACGTCTTTGGAGTGTGGGAGGAAACCTAAGATCTCGGATAAAATCCACGCTGGTCAAGGGAAGAACCTACAAACTCCTTATAGACAAGCACCCGTAGTCAGGATCGAACCCAGGTCTCTGGTGTTTGAGGCAGTAACTCTACCACTACGCCACTGTGCCCTTCGTCATTCTCTCAATTTCTGGTTTTGAGAATTTTCCGTCTTTGCAGCACTCATCCTTTCATTAGTTGGAAAGATAGAGAAGATTTCCGAGGATGTTGCCAGGACTATAAGGTGTGAGCTATAGGGGGATGTTTAGTAGGCTGGGACTCTATTCTTTGGAGCGCAAGAGGATGAGGGGTGATCTTATAAAGGTGAAAAATCATAAGAGGAATAGATCAGGTAGAGTCTCTTGCCCAGAGTAGGGGAATCGAGGACCAGAGGACATAGGTATAAGGTGAAGAGGAAAAGATTTAATAGGAATCTGAGGGGTAACTTTTCACACAAAGGGAGTTGGGTGTGTGGAACAAGCTGCCAGAGGAGGCAGTTGAGGCTGGGACTATCCCAACGTTTAAGAAACAGTTAGACAGGTACATGGATAGGACAGGTTTGAAGGGATGTGAACCAAACACAGGCAGGTGGGACTAGTGTAGCTGGGGCATGTTGGGACGGTGTGGGCAAGTTGGGCCGAAGGGTCTGTTTCCACACTGTATCACTCTATGACACTATTAGTTGTTGCAGATGAAGAAGATGATGGTATCTCTGCAAATATCAAAGCTGGAATGACGTTGATGAAGTTTGCAAAGATCTTAGACAAAGCTGGACACAAACGGAACCGATAAGTAAAATTACTGTGAATTTCTGAATCACCCTCAACATCATAAAATGATCAAAGGACATTTGATGTAACTGAGCAAATATGACGGAGTCATAAAAGATGAAAGGCCAAAGATTAATCAACGAGATAAGTTTACAGTGAGTGAATGTGGTGAATGTTTTGGGAAGATTATCTCAATTTTGATTGAAACTCCAGTCACTGAAAGTTGATCAATACCGATTTACTCAGCTTTGGGATCGGAGGTGTATTAGTTCGTAAGTGATAGGAGCAGAATTAGGCCATTCACAGTTTAGTTTGGTGTGAAAACGCACACCTCCAGATTCGGGGACAGTTTCCTCCCAGCTGTTATCAGGGAACTGAATCATCCTACCACAACCAGAGAGCAGTCCTGAACTAATATCTACCTCATTGGTGAC
Organism: Amblyraja radiata; assembly: GCF_010909765.2. Classification (NCBI taxonomy): domain Eukaryota; kingdom Metazoa; phylum Chordata; class Chondrichthyes; order Rajiformes; family Rajidae; genus Amblyraja; species Amblyraja radiata. Next base: position 17,950,295 of record NC_045985.1, on the reverse strand, counting down.
CCTCGGACTATCCTTGATCAGACTTCACTGGCTTTACCTTGCACTAAACGTTATTCCCTTATCATGTATCTGTAGTCAAGTCAAGACAAGTCAATTTTATTTCTATTTCTATTTGAGCATATTACACCAATTCTTAAATCCTTACATTGGCTCCCTGTATGTCAGAGAATTGATTTTAAAATCCTGCTGCTCACCTATAAATCACTACATGGTTTAGGGCCAAAGTATATCACTGACATGCTTCCACTATATAAGCCTTCTAGACCGCTAAGATCCTCTGAAACCAATCTGCTAGTGATTCCCAGAGTAAATACAAAACATGGGAAAGCAGGATTTAGTTACTATGCAACAAATAGCTGGAATAAACTTCCTGAAGATTTAAGACTTGCCTCAACTTTGGCCACTTTTAAAACAAGACTGAAAACTTTTATGTTTACTTTAGCTTTCAGCTAAATCTTAACTACATTGCACTTTTAACTTTTGCACTTTTTATAATGCATTTTTAATTTTGCTTTTCTTTTCTTTTAGTTCTTCTATTTTATTTCATTTTATTATTTCATTTATTGTATGACATGTTTTTATGTGAAGCACTTTGAGTCTGCCTCGTGTATGAAATGTGCTATATAAATAAAGTTGCCTTGCCTTGCCTTCTATAGCACAATTAAAATCAACTCTCGTTGATCAAAGTGCTTTACATCAGTGCAGGTACTAACATGCTACATACAATGGTACATAGATCTAACAATACAAACATAAATACATACACACAGTGCTCCCTCAGAGGACCTCAAGAAACGCTTGGGAGTAGAAATAGGTTTTGAGCCTCGACTTAAAGGAGTCGATGGAGGGGGCAGTTCTGATGAGGAGAGGGATGCTGTTCCACAGTCTAGGTGCTGCAACCGCAAAAGCACGGTCGCCCCTGAGCTTAAACCTGGACCGCGGGATAGTCAGTCGCCCCAAGTCGGCCGACCTGAGTGACCTGATTGATTTTTTTTTTGATTATACCTTTAATAATCCTTTACAGGAAATTACAGTGCCACGACAGCTTCAAGACAGACATAACACCACACATTTCCTCAAATGGCTTCCATACTTAACAAGTTAAAATACAAGTTAAAATACAAGTTAAAATACAATTAATTTAAAAAAAGTGCTGTTATTTATGCGCATTATATAACCTTATAGCAGCTGGTAAACAGGACTTCCTATGTCTCTCAGTTTTGCACATTGGTGCAATCAGTCTCTGACTGAAGATGCTGCTCTTGATCACCTTCAGGGCATGGAGTGGGTGAGTGGGGTTGGTCATTATTGAACCCAGTTTGTTCAGAGTTCTGGCCTCTGCCACCTGCTGGACCGTTTGTTGCTCAGCCCCGACCACTGAGCCGGCCTTCCTGATCATCTTGTCCAGTCTGTTTTTGTCCGCTATGCGGGCGCCATCTCCCCAACAGGCCACAGCAAAAAACAGAGCACTGGCCACCACTGAATGGTAGACACTGCACAGTAGGGGTTGGCAGATGTTAAATGACCTCAGCCTCCTTAAAAAATACAGTCGGCTTTGTCCCTCCTGTACACCGCCTCCATATGACACTTCCAGTCCAGCTCACTGTCAAGCTGCACCCCAAGGTACCTGTGGTTAGCGACCACCTCCACCTCAGTGCCCTTAATGGTGATTGGTGTTGCTTGAGTCCTCCTCCTCCCCCTCCTGAAGTCCACAACTATCTCCTTGGTTTTTGTGGTGTTAAGATGGAGGTTATTGTGTGCACTCCACTCCACAAAGTTACTTATTATGTCTCTATACTCCTCCTCATTGCCCCCTTTAATGAGGCCGACAACAGTTGTATCATCCGAAAGCTTCTGCAAAAAGCAGCTGTTGGTGTTATATTGGAGATCCGCTGTGTAGATGGTAAACAGGAACGGAGCCAGCACAGTTCCTTGTGGAGCCCCTGTGCTGCTCAAGATGGTGCCCGAGACACTGTTCTGTAGGCGCACGTACTGTGGTCTGAGGGAAAGGTAATCCAAACACCACAGTACCAGTGATGGATCCACTTTCATCTTCTCCATCTTCTCCCCTAGCAGTCGGGGCTGAATTGTGTTGAAGGCGCTTGAGAAGTCAAAAAATGTAATCCTTACAGATGCATCAGTAGTGTCCAAATGTGTGTACACCCTCTGCAGCATGTAAATGAGGGCATCATCGACACTGATGTTAGGCTGATATGCAAACTGTAAAGGATCCATTTGATTTGACACACTAGTCCTGATGTAGGAAAGGACAAGTCTCTCAAATGTCTTCATTATATGTGAAGTGAGCGCTACTGGTCTGTAGTCATTGTGGAGGTAGAATGGTGGGTTAGAAAATGTTTGATATGGGGGGGGGGGGGGGAGGTTTCCATATTGTGTACATATAGGAGGAGCGTGAAGTTGATTATGTACCGTACTGGGAGCCAGTGGAGAGAGTCCAGAATCGGGGTGATGTGGTCCCTTTTATGGGCACCCGTCAGAAGTCTCGCTACACTGCAAAGGAATCGATTGTAATCATGTATTGTCTTTCCGCTGACTGGTTAGCACGCAACAAAAAGCTTTTCACTGTACCTCGGTACACGTGACAATAAACTAAACTGAGACTATTACCATGTGTGCCAAGTTACCACAGTGAAACGTTTTTGTTGCGCGCTAACCAGTCAGCAGAAACATAGAAAACTAGGTGCAGGAGTAGGCCATTCGGCCCATCAAGCCAAAACTGCCATTCAATATGATCATGGCTGATCTAAAATCAGCATCCCGTTCCTGCTTTCTCCCCATATCCCTTGATTCCTTTAGCCCGAAGAGCTAAACCTAACTCTCTCCAGAAAACATCCAGTGAATTGGCCTCCACTGCCTTCTGTGGCAGAGAATTCCCCAGATTCACGACTCTCTGGGTGAAAAAGCTTTTCCTCATCTCACTCCTAAATGGCCGACCCCTTATTCTTAAACTGTATGACCCCTGGTTCTGGACTCCCCCCAACATGGGGAACATTTTTCCTGCATCTAGCCTGTCCAATCCTTTAAGAATTTTATATGTTTTGATAATCTATGATTACAATCGAACCATTCAGTGTATAGATACAGAAATTGCTGTTGGGTCTGTGCAGCATTTTCTGTTTCTGTGAAGGGGCATTGTCAGTCATTGACAGGCCCTGGAGAATGGAGAAACTAAAAAGCCTGTGTTTAATTCTGAGTCCCGCGGAATGCAGCAAGAACCAAAGACATAAAAAAATCACATGAATGTCGGATTAGTGCTAATGTGAGGTTGATGAAAGGTTGTTCCTCAGAATTAAAGGACATTTCTTTAGGAAGGAGATGAGGAGGAATATCTTTAGTCAGAGGGTGGTGAATCTGTGGGATTCTTTGCCACAGAAGGCTGTGGAGGCCAAGTCAGTGGATATTTTTAAGGCAGAGACAGATAGATTCTTGATTAGTACAGGTGTCAGGGGTTACAGGGAGAAGGCAGGAGAATGGGGTTAGATAGATCAGTCATGATAGAATGGCGTAGAAGATGTGATGGGCTGAATGGCCTAATTCTGCTCCTATCGCATGTGAACTTGTTGGGCTGAAGGGCCTTTTTCTGTACTGTCCCTCTCTATGGTTGCAACACTGTACAGGAGGGGAAGAGGGAGATTGAGGAAACGATAGTTATATTATTAAGGGGATATCACGTTAGTGATTCCTGGATGGGGTGTAGGAAGCAATTTGAGAAGATAAGGCACAAAAAGCTGGAGCAACTCAGCGGGTCAGGCAGCATAATAGTAATAATAATAATAATATATCTTTTATTGTCATTGCACGTCAGTGCAACGAGATTTAGTGTGCAGCTCCACTGATGTACAAGAAAGGTAAAAAAATACAATACATAAATAAACAAGCTGAATTGATTGACGTGACCATCTGAGGGAGACTGTCCAAAGGGGGTGGGTGGGGGGGCCACTCATTAGGGCCGGTTCAGAGCCGCTATAGCTCTTGGGATGAAACTGTTCCTGAGTCTGGAGGTTCGGGCGTAGAAGGCCTTGTAACGTCTGCCGGAGGGAAGTAGTTGAAACAGACCGTGGCAGGGGTGTGATGAGTCCTTATGGATGCTGAGGGCCTTCCTGAGGCACCGCGTGTGGTAGATGCCCTCCAAGGCTGGTAGCTCTGTCCCGATGATCCTCTGCGCTCTGTTGACGACGCGCTGAAGAGCTCTCCTCTCCGCCTCCGTGCAGCTGAGATACCACACAGAGATGCCATACGTTAGTATGCTCTCTGTGGTGCAGCGGTAGAACGTTGTCAGCAGCTGTTGGGGCAGGCCAGTCTTTTTTAATGTCCTCAGGAAGAACAGTCGTTGCTGTGCCTTCTTGATCAGCGCGGCGGTGTTTGTGGACCATGTGAGGTCTTCTGAAATGTGAGTGCCCAGAAACTTAAAGCTGGACACTCTCTCCACACTTTCCCCATAAATGGAGATTGGGGCGTATTCTCCAGAATGGGACCTCCTGAAGTCAATAATCAGCTCCTTGGTCTTGGAGGTGTTTAGTGCCAAGTTGTTATTGGCGCACCAGTCCGCCAGGTTCTGCACCTCCGCTCTGTATTTTGTTTCATCACCGTTGGTGATCAGCCCAATCACTGTTGTGTCGTCTGCAAACTTCACGATGGTGTTGGTGTCGAATGCAGGGACACAGTCGTGAGTGAAGAGGGAGTAGAGCATGGGGCTTAGTACACAACCCTGTGGTGTGCCGGTGCTCAGGGTGATGGTGGAGGACAGGTGCGGGCCCAGTCTCACTGCCTGCGGTCGCTCCGTGAGAAAGTTCAGGATCCAAGCGCATATCGGTGAGCTGAGGCCTAGCTGGTGGAGTTTGGTGGTGAGCTTGGTGGGGATGACCGTATTGAATGCAGAGCTATAGTCAATGAAGAGCATCCTCACATACGTGCCCTGTCTGTCCAGGTGAGTCAGGACAGTGTGAAGGGCCAGAGAGATGGCATCCTCTGTCGATCTATTTGCCCTGTATGCAAATTGATGGGAGTCCAGTGAGGCAGGGATGCTGGATTTAATATGGGAGAGGACCAGCCTTTCGAAGCACTTCATGGGGATTGGAGTCAGGGCAACCGGCCGGTAGTCGTTGAGGTTGGTGATTTTGGACTTTTTCGGCACCGGCACTATGGTGGCTGTTTTCAGGCACTTGGGGACCGTTGCCAGAGATAGAGAGAGATTGAAGATTCTCGTGAATACCTCCGCCAGCTGTCCAGCACAGTCCTTTAATACTCTTCCCTGGACACCATCCGGGCCTGCAGCCTTGCGTGGATTGATCCTACGCAGAGCGCACTGTACCTCCTGAGTGCTCAGTGTTAAGGCCTGTCCCTCCGCAATGGCCGGGGTTATTCCACACCTGGTGGTGTTGCCAGTATCGAACCGGGCAAAGAAGGTGTTTAGTTCGTTGGCCAGTGTGATATCACCGTGGGGGCAGGCGGGGCTGCTCTTGTAGTCAATGATGTCCCTGACACCCTGCCACATGCTTCTGGTGTCCGCGGTATTGAAGTGGTCTTCTACCCTTCGCCTGTGGATGACTTTGGCCTTTTTTATGCCTCTGTTCAGGTTCGCCCTGGCCGCACTGTAAGCAGAAGTGTCCCTGGATTTAAAGGCGTTGTTGTGTGCCCTTAGTAGATCCTGAACCTCCTTGTTCATCCAGGGTTTCCGGTTTGGGAACATCTTTATTTGCTTGTCCACTGTGACAGTCTCCACACAGCAGTTGATGTAGGAGAGCACAGTGGATGTGTACTCCTCCAAGTCTACCTCTGTACCGCTGGTTGCCTGTTGTGCAAACAGGTCCCAGTCGGTGCGATCAAAGCAGTCCTGGAGTTGTAGGGTTGCGTCCTCAGGCCATATTTTGACCGTCCTTATTGCAGGTTTGATCTTGCGGATGAGGGGTCTGTATGCAGGCAGTAGAAACAGTGAGAGGTGATCGGATTGTCCCAGGGATGGGCAGGGGAGAGCTCTGTATGCGTCCTTGATGTTGGTGTACACTTTATCCAACGTGTTTGAGCCCCTGGTAGGGCACTGCACATGCTGGTGGAATTTGCGGAGTGTGGCACGTAGGTCGACCTGATTAAAGTCCCCTGCAACAATGAAGGCACCGTCGGGGTGAGCATCCTGCTGCTTACTGATGGCCGAGTGCAGCTGTGCTAGTGCTAGGTTAGCATTAGCCTGTGGTGGGATGTATATGGCCATGATGATAACCACAGTAAACTCCCGAGGCAGGTAAAACGGTCTACATTTAAGCAGTAGGTATTCCAGGTCTGGGGAACAGTAGCTCTCTATTGCAGTGTGGTTGGTGCACCAGTCTGTCTGGGGAAAAGGAATAGGTGGCGTTTCGGGTTGAGACCCTTCTTCAGACTGGGATCGGGAGTTGTGTGAATTCTCTTGCACGCAATCCAGGTCATTATGTGTGTTGCTGTTCCTTCCTTCTCCATAGTTTGCACTGCTTTGCGGAGGAAATGACCCAAGGCATTCCATTGGAGCATAACTAAGCAACGTTCGACACTTGGTCTTAAGGGGACTTTGTTTTAAGATAGACTGCAACTCTCTTTACACTGGCATCAGCCAATCTTCCCCGTCCCGCCTGCAACTGGTCCAAAACGCCGCAGTGTGCGAAACTCCTGACGGGCACCCGAAAAAGGGACCACATCACCCCGATCCTGGCCTCTCTCCACTGGCTCCCTGTGCGATTCCGTATAAACTTCAAGATTCTCCTCCATGTCTACAAAGCCCTCAATGGGCTTGCCCCCACCTACATTAAAAGTCTTCTCACCCACCACTCCAGGTCCCTCAGATCGGCCGACTTGGGGCTGCTGAATATCCCGCGGTCTAGGCATAAGCTCAGGGGCGATCGTGCCTTTGCGGTTGCAGCCCCTAGACTGTGGAACAGCATCCCCCTTCCCATCAGAACTGCCCCCTCCATCGACTCCTTTGTCAAGACTAAAGACTTATCTATACTCCCAAGCCTTTCCTGACGTCCACTGAGTGAGGGCTACATGTATATATGTATGTAGTTTGTTTGTTTATACTATTCTTACAACAAATGTAAAGCACTTTGGCCAACAAGAGTTGTTTTTTTAAATGTGCTATATAAATAAATGTGACTTGACTTGACTCGAGACACAAAATGCTGAAGTAACTCAGCGGGACAGACAGCATCTCTGGAGGGAAGGAATGGGTGACGTTTCGGGACGAGACCCTTCTCCCTCCACTTACTGTATTAAGATTCTGGAGTTGGAGTATTTGGAGGATTGTGAGCAGTTTTGGCCACGATATCTGAGGATGTGTGTTTTGGCCGTGGACGGGGTCCAGAGGAAATTTACAAGAATGATCCCAGGAATGAGTGGGTTAACATATGATGAGCGTTTGACGGTGCTCGCTGGAGTTTAGAAGAATGAGGGGGGGGACCCACATTGAAACTTACCGAATAGTGAAAGGCCTGGATAGAGTGGATGTCTAGGACTCAAGTTCAAAGTTCACATTTATTGTCACATGCACCAATTGGTGCCGTGATATTTTAGTTACCATACAGCGTTACAAATAAAATGAACACAATACACGATAGTTTAACATAAACATCCACCACCAGAAGTTAATGCGACTTAGGTGGGGGAGGGATAGAGAGAGAGAGAATGCCTACATTGTGGATTCCAACTCAGACCTTTCTGTCGCAGGTCTCCTCCATTGTCAGAGTGAGGCTAAATGCAAATTGGAGGAACAGCATCTCATATTTTGCTTGGGCAGCTGACACCCCAGTGGTATGAATATTGATTTCTCTCACCAGGTAGCCCCGGCATTCCCTCTCTGTCCATCCCTTCCCCACCCAAGTCACACCAGCTTCTAATTTTCACTCAACAAACAGCTAACAATGGCCTGTTTCCTTTATCATCATTACTTTTTTGCATTTTTGCTATGTCGCTCTTCCAGGGAGATGTTAAATGCATTTCGTTGTCTCTGTACTGTACACTGACAATGACAATTAAAATTGAATCTGAATCTGATCTTTCATTCATTGTTCCTCATCTCTCCACATCACCGTCTATATCTCTCTTTTCCCTAATCCCTAACCAGTCTGAAGAAGGGTATCGACTAGAACCGTCACTGATTCCTTCTCTCCAGAGATGCTGCCTGTCCCGCTGAATTACTCCAGCTATTTGTGTCTATCTTCAGTTTAAACCAGCATCTGCAGTTCCCTCTCACACACATATTCTGCTTCCAGTTCCAGGTCAAAAGAGGTTAGAGAAAAACAAAAAGTCCTCAGAAGAGTCAGGCAAAACAGTGCAGTATTTACAGAGTACTCTGGTCCACTGAATGCAGAATAATGGCCAAGGCTAATGTGTCTGGGTCTATTTGAGATGCATTTATCAACATTGAGAGTGTGTTATTTATTATCTGGGCCACTGGTTCTACCCTGCTTGTAGTACTGCTATCTAACCAAGTGATGGCAGTGTGGTGCAGTTTCAGAGTGTGGACCTGACTGTGGAGACTGCAGATGCTGGAATCCCGAACAAATGTTAAACTGCTGGAAGAATTCTGTGGGTCAGGCAGCATCTGTGGAAGCAGAAGAATGGTCGATGCTTCGGGTTGAGACGCTGTGTTTCAATGGCACTTCTGGGTGCACCAGAACACAATCTGAACACTTGTTTAAGAAGGAACTGCAGTTGCTGGAAACATCGAAGTATACAAAAATACTGGAGACAATAGACATTGGACAATAGGTGCAGGAGTAGGCCATTCGGCCCTTCGAGCCAGCACCACCATTCAATGTCATCATGGCTGATCATCCCCCTTGCAGTCAGAAACAGGTGAATTGATCATGGGGAACAAGGACATGGCAGGCCAATTGAATAACTGCTTTGGTTCTGTCTTCACTAAGGAAGACATAAATAATCTGCCGGAAATAGCAAGGGACCGGGGGACAAATGAGATGGAGGAACTGAATGAAATCCAGGTTAGTCGGGAAGTGGTGTTAGGTAAATTGAATGGATTAAAGGATGATAAATCCCCAGGGCCAGATAGGCTGCATCCCAGAGAACATAAGGAAGTAGCCCCAGAAATAGTGGATGCATTAGTGATAATTTTTCAAAACTCTTTAGATTCTGGAGTAGTTCCTGAGGATTGGAGGGTAGCTAATGTAACCCCACTATTTAAAAAGGGAGGGAGAGAGAAAATGGGGAATTACAGACCAGTTAGCCTAACATCGTTAGTGGGGAAAATGCTAGAGTCAGTTATTAAAGATGGGATAGCAGCACATTTGGAAAGTGGTGAAATCATTGGACAAAGTCAGCATGGATTTATGAAAGGTAAATCATGTCTGACTAATCTTATAGAATTATTCGAGGATGTAACTAGTAGAGTGGATAAGGGAGAATCAGTGGATGTGTTATATCTGGACTTTCAGAAGGCTTTCGACAAGGTCCCACATGAGAGATTAGTATGCAAACTTGAATTGAAATGCAACATCTCCATGTTTGCGGATGACACAAAGCTGGGGGGCAATGTTAGCTGTGAGGAGGATGCTAGGAGGCTGCAAGGTGACTTGGATAGGCTGGGTGAGTGGGCAAATGCATGGCAGATGCAGTATAATGTGGATAAATGTGAGGTTATCCACTTTGGTGGCAAGAACAGGAAAATACACTATTATCTGAATGGTGGCCGATTAGGAAAAGGGGAGATGCAACGAGACATGGGGGTCATGGTACACCAGTCATTGAAAGTAGACATGCAGGTGCAGCAGGCAGTGAAGAAAGCAAATGGTATGTTAGCATTCATAGCAAAAGGAATTGAGTATAGGAGCAGGGAGATTCTACTGCAGTTGTACAGGGTCTTGTTGAGACCACACCTGGAGTATTGCGTACAGTTTTGGTCTCCTAATCTGAGGAAAGACATTCTTGCCATAAAGGGAGTGCAGAGAAGGTTCACCAGACTGATTTCTAGGATGTCAGGACTTTCATATGAAGAAAGACTGGATAGACTCGGCTTGTACTCGCTATAATTTAGAGGATTGAGGGGGAATCTTATAGAAACTTACAAAATTCTTAAGGGGTTGGACAGGCTAGATGCAGGAAGATTGTTCCCGATGTTGGGGAAGTCCAGAACAAGGGGTCACAGTTTAAGGATAAGGGCGAGGTCTTTTAGGACCGAGATAAGAAAAACATTTTTTGACTGTACGGAGTTTTGCAGGTTCTCCCTGTGACCGCGTGGGTTTCCTCCGGGTGCTCCGGTTTCCTCACACATTCCAAAGACGCACAGGTCTCACGCAGGTAGTCTAGAGAGTCATAGAATGAAACAGTGTGGAAACAGGCCCGTTGACCCAACTTGCCCACACTGGCCAACATGTCCCAGCTACACTAGTCCTACCTGCCTGCGCTTGGTCCATATCCCTCCAAACCTGTCCTATCCATGCACAATCTGCCATAGGCAATGATGGGCCAATTCTACACGCCCATCGTGGAGTCTGTTCTCACCTTCTCCATCATGGTCTGGTTTGGCTCAGCCACCAAGCACGACACCTGGAGGCTGCAGCGAATAGTCCGATCAGCAGAGAAGGTTGTTGGCTGCAACCTTCCCTCCATTGATGAACTGTACACTGCAAGGGCCAGGAAGCGAGCGGGCAAGATCATCTCTGACCCCTCTCACCCTGGCCACAAACTCTTTGAATCACTTCCCTCTGGAAGGCGACTCCGGACTGTCAAAGCTGCCACAGCCCAGACATAAAAACAGTTTTTATCCACGAGTAGTTGCTCTACTCAACAGCCAAAAATCTGTAGCCTCCCTTTGATCTGGTATTTTGTTGGTTCACATGCTTGATCAATGGTGTTTTATCATTAATGTTTTATTATTATTAATGTTTAGTGTTTTCTGAGTCATTCGTAACTGTCACTGTATGTCATGTTTTTTCACACAGAGAGTGGTGAATCTGTGGAATTCTCTGCCACAGAAGGTAGTTGAGGCCAGTTCATTGGCTATATTTAAGAGGGAGTTAGATGTGGCCCTTGGGGCTAAAGGGATCAGGGGATATGGAGAGAAGGCAGGTACAGGATACTGAGTTGGCTGATCAGCCATGATCATATTGAAGGGCCGAATGGCCTACTCCTGCACCTATTTTCTATGTTTCTAATCAGTACCCCGTTCCTGCCTTCTCCCCATATCCCCTGACTCTGCTATTTTTAAGAGCTCTCTAACTCTCTCTTGAAAGCATCCAGAGAATTGGCCTCCACTGCAGAGAATTCCACAGAATCACAACTCTCTGGGTGAAAACGTTTTTCCTCGTCTCTGTTCTAAATGGCCTACCCCTAATTCTTAAACTGTGGCCCCTGGTTCTGGACTCCCCCAACATTGGGAACATGTTTCCTGCCTCCAGCGAGTACAATCCCTTAATAATCTTATATGTTTCAATAAGATCCCTTCTCATCTTTCTAATTTCCAGAGTATACAAGTCCAGCCGTTCCATTCTATCAACATATGACAGTCTTGCCATGCCGGGAATTAACCTTGTGAACCTACGCTGCACTTCCTGAATAGCAAGAATGTGCTTCCTCAAATTTGGACCGCCCCGACCAGCGATCCCCGCATCCTACACACTTGGGATGATTTACAATTTTACCAAGCCAATTAGTAAATTTACAAAGCTGTATGTCTTTGGAGTGTGGGAGGAAACTGGATCACCCGGAGAAAATTTGTGCGGCCATAGGGAGAATGTACAAACACGTATAGACAGCACCCGTAGTCAGGATCGAACTTGGTTCTCTTGCGCTGTAAAGCAGCACCTCTACCACTGTGCTGCCCAGCCCAGACCTGCCCAGACCTCTTCTCCATGCCTGTTCGCCATTGTCTCACCTTTCAAAAATGTACCCTTCTCCACTTTAATCCGGCCTCCACAACTCTCAGAGGTAGAGAATTCCAGAGATTCACACCCTGTGGGAAGAATTACAAATGCTGTAAAATATCAAATTCAATCTAAAATAGTAAGATTAAACGAGAACTTACCAGTTTGAAGTTTGATCTGTATTTTATGAGGAGTTACGATGAGGGATTACGTGAAGAACCCGCTCAGTGCGCAGGCGCGGCATACTTCCAAGCAGCGGTGTGGAATCACAGATAGACACAGTTATTTGAAGTAAACATAGTAAAGATAAGGAGACATCAATTTATTAGTTTGATCCATATAATGAGGGTGGGAGCGGAGGGCACGTAATCCCTCATCGTAACTCCTCATAAAATACAGATCAAACTTCAAACTGGTAAGTTCTCGTTTAATCTTACTATTTTACTTCGGAGTCACGTGAGTGACTACGTGAAGACTTCAAAGCTCTGTGATTTCAAACCGTGTAACAGTTCATACTTCACTCGCTGCCGAAGTCATTCGAGGGAGGAAGTATGTTATCGTAATCAACCATGAATCTGTTTGTAAAAACAATAATGGTGTTATTAACAACAACAAGACCAATTGCTCCCCCGGGCTTAAATTATATATTTTTTGCAGATTCTTTTTCTGCAAACGATACAGGTTCTGTCAGTGGTTTGTTATAAAAGTTTGGAACGTATACTCCCTAGACCACCCTGCAGTAGCCAGAATGTGGTCCATAGGCTCGTCCATCCTCTTAGTTACTGACGTGGAAGCTGTTCTGGTGGAATAAGATTTATACACGTTAGTATTTACTCCAGCAACTCCCAGTACCTGCTTGAGCCACTAGAGATAGTTTAGCTCGTCACCCCGACCATGAGGTTTCCTGTGGCTGACCCATAAGGCTTTTTCCTCTCCCTCGGTATTCCTTATTGTGTCGATCTCTAAGTGGGTCATGACACATAAAACGTGGTTCAGGTGGGTATGCCCGGAATTTCATGACTGGACCTGATGTTCCTGGTCTGTTCTGTTTGGCCAACCCTTGAATGGGCATGTGACACTATCTGGTGTTATAACCATGTTGTCCCATCGCAGTAGATGGGAGAGCTGGCTCTTTGTGTTGATGTAAGGCCACCAGCATGTCCATCTTCAGGGTAGGCTGTTCCAGGATGAGTGACCTGGCTGGTGATCATCCCCTAAGGTATGTCAGGATTTCACTGACATCCCAATTTGGGTGTACCTATTTCTGGGGAATGGATTGATATACCTCTCCTGTATCTGATCACCAGTGAGCGGTACCCAAGTTGAGTAGGCTAACAGAACATGTCCCTCATTGTGGTGAAGACCTGCCAGGAGCTCCAGTACAGTTTTTTGTTATAGTTGAATGTGTAATTCCTGTTTTGGAAACAGTGTACCATTTCTTGATGCTCCTCAGGTATGTTCCCTAGGATATGCGACGGAATGCTGTCATCAGGTTGATAGTGCTCCTGATCCAAGCACAGCAATGGTCTTCCCAATTCTGCAATTCTTTTAATGACCATGTCGAGGATCACTGGGAACCATGCTTGTGGACTTGGTCCACTGTAATTTGCGTAGTACCCGACTGATGAAGCCGTAGTACCTATTGAAGAGGTAGAAGGAAAGGAAAACATAGAGATTAGGTTCCCCCCACCCCTCAATACGCGGGAATGTCTCCATTGCCGCTGCCTTGAGATTGGTTTCATGTGACGTAAGTTAGTACGTGGTGATTTAATTGGATATAAGGCATCGATATCTGGTGTCCATATTGCTTAGTGATTTCAGCAAATATTTTTGGTTTAAATGTATGTTTACAGTATTTAGCTCACCTGATAGGTGAGTTACTGATGGTCAAACATGTTTGACGACATACGGTTTCCAATTGTTAATAAATTGTCCCCTAATATCGATGTTCTCCGCCCAAGTGGTTTGATATATGCCACCACTGATGTTGTTATCTTATAAACGAACATGCAAATTTGGTGGATTACTGAGCAAATGCTTCACTAGAATTAAGTAAGTTAATATATAACATGTTTAAGTCAATTCATATTGGCATTAAGTATTACAAGCTCAGTAACACATCAGGACACATAAGATGTTACTCAAAACAGGTGGAAGTGTACAACCATAATCCTTCCTGCCGATAAATTCCATGATAACACTACAGATTAATCCATTTGCCCCCATATTACAGGTATGGAGATAGTTTTGAACACTAGTATCTCAGCTCATAGGAAAGGTACAAAGTTCAGTAGCTGGTAATGCTGCTATATCCCAATTACTTTGCCACGTAGTTGATTGGTGGTTAATGCACCATGACTGATAGTCTTAATGAATACCAGATAACAACGTTGTGGATGGTCAACGTAAATATCTGGATATATATTTTGTGCACCGTTCCCAGAGGCACTGCAATACTGGGTCGATGCGTGGAGTGGACGGAGCAAGCCCCTATTCCATCTCCCTGTTCCAAAATTAAATTTAATATATGGTCCCTAGATAAGGGACGTATCAGATTATTAAACTGATAAGAACAGAAACTACACTTGATCTTAGCCAAAAGGCCGAGAAGCGATGCAGCTAAAGCTGTATCCAAGGATAGTTTGTCGTTAATATAGACATGCCATGACGGAATGTTTCTAAGTGTCAGGGCTAGTTGATTCTGGATAACTTTGACTTAAATGCCGCAACGCTCATCATGGTTACTCCATCCAGGTAATTGCGGTATATCCGAAACTTATATGAGAAGGTACTGAATAGTGTGCATCTTCAAGGTCGATGTCTACCATAAAGTATCCTTGGATCCATGGTAGTAGTTACAAATCCCATGAATGGGTATACCTGGTGAAATACTCAAGTGGTTTATCAATGATGGTGCGACATTCACCATCGTGGGAGGGTAGATCACTTGGGGTGCTTGCTGAATTGGTGGCAAGATATTAATTCTATTCCCCTTGTATTTATTTTTTGGTATGTAACTACCAAGAGTGATAGCTTCCTAACCAGGCGTGATTCATCCACCCCTTGTTAGTACAACCCTTAACCTTTATGTGATGGTAGGAACCATACTTATCTGTCTTCATTGTTGTTTTCTTCGGTTTCTGGTTCCTTGTTCTTGTAGGGACGATGTTTGTTGGGGGGTGGCACATTTTCCCCTGGGGCCTGCTCTGGGCCGTGGCCTAAAATGCTACAGGTTTGGCATGCAGGCCCCGAGCTTTCACCAGTACCATGAGGTAGACGCCCCTGGTGGACACGTAGAGGTACTGCTGTCTGGTTTAGTGTGGTGCTCATTCCAGACTCTGCCCTCTTGTGCCGAATAGTTTGAACACTTCATCCAGTTTTTTAGGACTGGTTTGGTAAGTGCCAGGTAGCAGGATCTGTGCTTATGAGGTCGGCGTTCTCATAGTCCTGTTAATTTCATAGATTGAGGGCAGGTTTGTGAGTTCATTTCAGAAGTTATGAGGTATACCGTTGAACAGTAGGGTCAGGTGTTTTGCCATACTACCCTGCCCTTCTGGAATGAGCAGGTGGACATGATAGCCGACGTCAGGGTACCAAATGCATTTAAAAAATATTTAGGTTAAATGCGCTGCTCAATGTATCCCCCAATAATGGCGGGCACTTTGAGTAAATGCAATTTAGGGGAGGCGTGATAAAACCAACGCCTCATGGCTACCTGTCTTGGAGAGGTTTTTTGGAAAAGACAGGTAGTAAGCTGGCCATCAGTTGAGACTGAAAAGCCATCTCGCTAGTGGTGGAGCCACATAGCGGCCACACCCAGCAGCTCTGTACCTCAAGCATACTCCCGATATTGTTCAGCCAGTGACCCCTCTTCATGACCAGCCCAGCCACTGGTCACCCCAAAGCTAACCACACTAAGGAGGAAGCGATGGGCAGTGCCTAGGCACTGTGGAGGGTATGCCTGAACCCTCCAGCGAGACTGCCCCTCACGTAGCGTGTCTCGCAGGAGCTCCTGCTCCAGGAGCCGCTCCAGCGGCTCAGGCGGCTGTCTCTCTCCCTGCGGGTGGAGAGACGTCCCCTCCGACAAGTCGGAAGCCACCGGCCGGATGCCTCTTCGGATGGCTAGACATCCAGCCCGCAGCTCAGGCACTAGCGGGACTGGCTTCGGCGCGGTGTGGGGATAGCGGTGCGCCCGGTTAAATGTTCCTACCGCCTTCTTCTGGAGCTTTTGTGCCTTGTAGTAGCGAGAGCGCCCCTCAAGCAACGCGTCTCGCAGGCACCTGCACCGAGAGCCGCTCCAGCGGCTCAGGCGGCTCTCTCTCCCCCCGTGCGGGGGGAGAGACGTCCCGTCCCAAATCGGGAACACCTGCCGGATGCCTCTTCGGGTGGCTATGCATCCAGCCCGCTATCGGGCTGGGCTCGGCACGGTGTCGGGGAATAGAGGAACACCGGGTAAACGCTCCTACCGCCTGTTGCTGCCCCCCTTCCCCCCGACGGGAAACGTTCCTCCTTGAACGGGGTACAGTTTTGTTCCAGAGCCTTTTTCTCTGCCTGTAAAACACAAGCAGAAAAGGGGGCTCCCCTGTAAAAGAAACCCGACCTCAGGATACTCACCTGACGGTCCGTTTCTCTGTTGCGGGAGTGCCTAGCTCCCGCTGCCACTGTTGCACTGCTGGCGTAATGCCGCGCCTGCGCACTGAGCGGGTTCTTCACGTAGTCACTCACGTGACTCCGAAGTAAAATTATGCTCTTTGCAAGTCTCCTATCACAGACCTCTCCATGATCATATTGAATGGCGGGGTAGACTTGATGGGCCAAATGGCCTAATTCTACTCCTATCACTTATTAAGATCATAAGGGATCGGATGACTGCATGGTAATCGAGTTTCACTGTTCCTTTAATTGGTACACGTGACACTAAACAGACTTTTGAAGGCCATAGAACCGATAGGAGTAGAATTAGGCCATTCGGCCCATCAAGTCTACTCCGCCATTCAATCATGGCTGATCTATCTCTCCCTCCTAACCCCATTCTCCCCGCCTTCTCCCCATAACCCCTGACACCCGTACTAATCAATAAATTATGAACCTAGTTTTCACATTAAAGATCCCAAAATGGATGTTCTGAAATAACAATTAATAGCAGTGCATTTCTCTTTGATTTATGTGAACAAATGCAGATAAAGAGCGAGGGGCCGGAGTTGGAACGAAAGTCCGATACATTGGTGTTGTTATTTTATTGATCTTCTTCTGTTCGATCGTGAAAGCCCATGGAGGTAAGCAATGGTGGTACAATATCGCCTCAGGTACCTTCTGTATAGGTCGTAGAGTCATGCAGCACAGAAACAGGCCCTTCAGCCCATGCTGATCAAGATGCTCCATTTATACTAGGCCCACCTGCCTGCATTTGGCCAACATCCCTTTAGTTTATTTACTTCAAGTAACCCTTGCTTTCCCTCTCCATCACCTCCCCCTTCACAGTTATCCGTCCAGTCTTACTGTCACCGACTACATTTTATCCCTGTTTGCTTTGTTGTTACCTTCTCCCAACTAACAATGATCTATTCTACATGTTCCTTGATCTCCATTCCCTTTGTCCTGCTTTCACACCTTACACTTCCTTATCTATGTCCCTCCCCCTCCCCTGACATCAGTCAGAAGAAGGGTCTCAATCAGAAACGTCACCCATTCCTTCTCTCCAGAGATGCTGCCTGTCCCGCAGGGTTACTCCAGTATCTTGTGTCTATCCCCTTAATTTAGTTTAGAGATACAGTGTGGAAACAGGCCACTACTACCGCTCCGACCTACAACCCCCACGCATTAACACTACCCTACACACACTGGGGACAATTTACACTTATACAAGCCAATTAACCTACAAACGTGTGTCTTTGGAGTGCGGGAGGAAACTGAAGATCTCGTAGAAAACCCATGCAGGTCACGGGTAGATTCAGATTCAGATTCAATTTTAATTGTCATTGTCAGTGTACAGTACAGAGACAACGAAATGCATTGTTGTCCGGGATGACAATGAGCTTGCTCATAGAATGTACTTGCTCATAGAACGTACTAACTCCGTAAAGACAGCACCCGTGGTCGGGATTGAACCCGGATCTCAAAGCTCTGAAAGGCAGCAACCCTATCGCTATGCCGCTTTGCTACCACGCAGACTTGATGGGCTGAATGGCCTAATTCTGCTCCTATAACATATGAACTTTTACCACAATGGCCTGGGGACAGCAGAGGGTGGTTGGAGAATCAATCAATCAATCAATCATCGATATATGCAATTCTAAACAAAATTCAGTTGCATTTGGCTCCCCGTGCAACACAAAAATAAACAGAAGGATAAAATGGATAAAAAGATAACATAGATAATAGTGGCGGCACATTACATGGCATTCAAGAGTCTGATGGCTCGTGGGAAGAAGCTGTTGCAAACCCTTGACATTCTGCTCCTTATGCTACAACTTTTGCCCGAGGGCATAGAAACATAGAAACATAGAAACATAGAAAGTAGGTGCGAGAGTAGACCACCAGGTCCGTCGAGCCCGCACCGCCATTCGCTCATGGCTGAACACTAAACAGACACACTTACCCACAAACAGTAGACACAAGACACAGAACACAAGACACTACCCTCCCCTTTATACCGCTATCACCCCTCTCCACCCCAAGAACCGCGTGATCTCCTGGGGGAGGCAAAAAACCGGATAAAAACCCAGGTCCAATTCGGGAAAAAAATCCGGGAAATTCCTCTCCGACCCCAATCCAGGCGATCGACACTTGTCCAGGAGATCACTCAGGTCTTACTATACTAACCATACCTAGGTCCATATCCCTGCCCTCTCCCCGTAGCCCCTTATCCCCTTGGCAGCTAAAAAACCATCTATTTTAGACTTAAATATATTTAACGTTTCTGCTTCCACTGCTCCCTGGGGCAGTGAATTCCATAAATTAACCACTCTCTGGGTGAAGAAGTTCCTCCTCATCTCAGTTTTAAAAGAGCCCCCCCTTATTCTGCGACTATGTCCCCTAGTTCTAGTTTCCCCGATCATTGGGAACATCCTCGGTGCATCCACCCGATCAAGGCCCCTCACGATCTTATATGTTTCAATGAGATCGCCTCTCATTCTTCTAAACTCCAAAGAGTAGAGTTCCAGCCTACTTAACCTTTCCTCATATGTCAATCCCCTCATTGCAGGAATTAATCTTGTAAACCTTCGCTGCACTGCCTCCAGGGCTAGTACATCCTTTCTTAAGTATGGACCCCAGAACTGTACACAGTATTCCAAATGTGGTCTCACTAATACTGTGTACAGCTGCAGCAAGACCTCCGTATTTTTATACTCAATCCCCCTAGCAATAAAGGCCAAAACTCCATTGGCCTTCCTGATTGCTTGCTGCACCTGCATACTAACTTTTAGTGATTCATGTACTAATACCCCTAGATCCCTTTGCGTTGCATTACAACGCAGCTCCTCCTCATTTAGAAAATAACTTGCCCTATCATTTTTTTTCCCAAAGTGAATGACTTCACATTTATTAGTATTAGGCAGCAGAGTGAACAGTCCATGATTGAGATGTGTGGGGTCCTTTATAATACTGCTGGTCTTAGACAAACAACGTTTGCTCGCAATGTCCCCGATTGAGGGGAGAGAAGTCCCGATGATTTTTTCAGCCATCCTCACCACTCTCTGCACGGACTTCCAGTCGGAGGCTTTACAGTCCCCAAACCAGACAGAGATGCAGCTGGTCAAAATGCTCTCTATGGTGCCCCTGTAGAAAGTGGCGAGGGCAGGATGGGGGAGGTGAGCTCTTCACATCCGGCTCAGAAAGTGCAAACGCCGCTGCGCTCTCGTAACTGTTGATGTGATGTTATTTGACCAGGTCATACTGTTAGTGATCTGCACCCCCAGGAACTTAGTGCTACTGACCAACTCCACATCGCTGTCATTAATGTGGAGTGGTGTGTGACTGTGCCGGTTTTTCCCGAAGTCGACGATGACCTCCTTTGTTTTTTCGACATTCAGGATCAGATTGTTCGTATTGCACCAGTCCACCAGTTGTTTCACTTCCTCCCTGCAAGCAAGCTCATTGTCATCCCGGATAAGGCCCACCACTGATCCATGCAAGTGCAGCGTATTCTACCATGGAGAAAAAAAAGATACAAAGTGCTGGAGTAACTCAGCGGCTCAGGCAACATCTCAGAGAACATGGATAGGCCGGGATCCTTGAGAGTCACCTATCAATGTTCTCCAGAGATGCTGAGTTACTCCAAAATGTTGCGTCTTTTTTTGTTAACTAGCATCTGTAGTGTTATGAATATTCACTTCAGGTAGCCCCGGCATTCCATCTCTCTCTATCCCTCCCCCACCCAGGTTGCACCAGCTTCTCGTTTTCACCCAACAAACAGCTAACAACGGCCTGTTTTCTTTATCATCGTTACTTTTTTGCATGTCTTTTATTCATTGTTCTTTATTTCTCTCTGTATCATCGTCTATATCTCTCGTTTCCCTGATCCCAAACCAGTCTGAAGAAAGGTCTCGACCCGAAACGTCACCAATTCCTTCTTTCCAGAGATGCTGCCTGTCCCGCTGAGTTACTCCAGCTTTTTGTGTCTATCTGCAGTTCCTTGTGTCTGTACTCCACTATGGACCAGGAAGGAACTGCAGATGCTAGTTTAAATCGAACATAGACACAAAATGCTGGAGTAACTCAGCGGGACGAGCAGCATCTCTGGACACAAATGTCTGATGAAGGGTCTCGACTCGAAACGTCACCCATTCCTTCTCTCCAGAGGCTGCCTGTCCCACTGAGTAACACCAGCATTTTGTGTCTATCTTCACCATGTTCTAGCTGTGCTTTAATAATAATATTTTATTGTCATTGCACATAGGTGCAACGAGATTTGGTATGCAGCTTCCATCCGATGTCATAACTTAAACAGCTAATAACATTTAGCTTTAGATACTCCGAGAAACATGATTTATAAAAAAGAACAGTAAATCAGTCTAAAGTGCAAATGTGTCTGTACCAGGTTGATGTGCGACGTGACCATCCAAGGGAGACAGTTCATGGGGGTGGGGGGCACTCAGCAGGGCCGGTTCAGAGCAGCTAGAGCTCTGGGGATGAAGCTGTTCCTGAATCTGGAGGTGCGGGCGTAGAAGTCCTTGTAACGTCTGCCAGAAGGTAGGAGTTCGAACAGACTATTACAAGGGTGTGAGGAGTCTTTGTGGATGCTGACAAGATGTGATGAAATTGTAGATGGCAGGGCTGCCAACATTGGGTGAGAGTTGGGAGTGAGAAATTGCGAGAGACCAAGCCCGAGGGAGCATAGCGACCGGAGGGGGGGGGGGGGGGGAGAGTGTCCCCCTCCCATTGGTACGGAACATTTGCATTTTTCATCTTGAAATTGTGCAATATGGTGCATACTGTAGCGAGTCTTTTAACTTACACTTGAATGCAATATATATGCTTTAAATTGGATTGGAGCTTTTTTGAAAAGGGGGAGGCTGTGCGATCACTAATCACTGGCCTTGGGGGTACCCGGTGAGGGAGTGGGGAGAGGGTGTGGAAGAAGGGTGTGTCCCCCCTCCCAGGGCAGGAACTTTTTGAAATTTGATGTATTAAAATCATGCTTTAATGCACTGTAGAAGTATGATTTCAATGTATTTTGTATAAAGTATTTTTAAGAGGTAACTTTTAAAGGGGTAACTTTATCCACACAAAGGGTGATGGGTGTATGGAACAAGCTGCCAGAGGAGGTAGTTGAGGCAGGGACCATCCCAACATTTAAGAAAAGGTTAGACTGATACATGGATAGGACAGGTTTGGAGGAATGGACCAAAAGCAGGTAGCGTAGCTGGGACATGTTGGCGGGTGTGGGCAAGTTGAGCCGAAGGGCCTGTTTTCACACTGTATCACTCTATGACTACATGATACCTCCACCATGCATGAATGCTTCAAAATCAAGTGATCGAGTTTTATTGCCATATACTCAAGCATAGAAACATAGAAAATAGGTGCAGGAATAGGCCATCGGCCCTTCGAGCCAGCACTGCCGTTCAATATGATCATGGCTATTCATCTAAAATCAGTACCTCTTTCCTGTTTTTTCCCCATATCCCTTGATGTCGTTAGCCCCAAGAACTAAATGTAACTCTCTCTTGAAAACATCCAGTGAATTGGCCTGCACTGCCTTCTGTGGCAGAGAATTCCACAGATTCACAACTCTCTGCGTGAAGAAAGTTTGTCCTCATCTCAGTCCTAACTGGCCCCCCATTTATTCTTAAACTGTGACCCATGGTTCTGAACGCCCCCAACATCGAGAACATTTTTCCTGCAGTTACAGTAAGTGAAAATCTAGCAGGCAAGCAGGATGCTTTCACCAACCACCCCCATTTGAAGTCCACTACCTTCCACCGTTTCTACCCAGTGCTTGGTACTTACTTCCAGCAGCCACTGGTTGTCCTCCAGGATGCACCCGAGCCGCAGCCTGATCTATGCCGGTCACCTGGGCGAATTCAGCACAGAGACTCTCACGGCAGCGGCGCAACTCTTCGACGCCTCCGACGGCCCGGGATTCTTGCACTGAGGCTGCTCCATGGCCGGAGCTGTAGTGAGCGACTCGCCAGCCCAGCAAACACTCGCCAGCCCCGCTCCCCGTCCGCATCTGTCCCCGCCGCTGCTTCTGCTTCCAACATCCGCGGCCCATGCAGTTGATATAAGTTTTGAAATTTTCGTTGATCACAGAATTTCTCACAACAGAGCGAGAGGAATTTGTGTTTAAGAAGGAACTGCAGATGCTGGAAAATCGAAGGTACACAAAAAAAGCTGGAGAAACTCAACGGTTGCAGCAGCATCTATGGAGCGAAGGAAAAAGGTAACGTTTTGGGCCGAAACCCTTCTTCAGAGAGAAATTTGTGATCAGCTTGAGAATTCGGTGAAATGCGTGATTCTCACGCTCAATGCATGGGAGTTGGCAGCCCTGCCTCTCTATCCCCCTCTCTATCCCCCTCTCTCCCCTCTCTCTCTCCCTCCCACGTCTCTCATCCCTCTCTCCCCTCTCTGTCAGGTCACGCGTTTGATCTAGTTTCTGTTTCTTATTGGTTTTTAGTATTAGAGTTTGCATTCTTGTTTTATTTTGGTGTCTCACATCTCCTCTTGTTTCAGGTCCCATTTCCTGTCAGGTCGTTTACCCTCATGTGATTGTTGGCCACGTCCTGATGTGTTTCACCTGTGTCTCGTTGTCCCCTGCTAGTCTGTATTTAAGCCTTTTGTGTTTTAGTTCCCATTGCCAGTTCGTGGTGTATGCTACTTGGTATCACCTCGTTCCAGCTCTCGAAATCTTGTGACCTTGAGATCTCGACCTTTGCCTGTATTTTCGACCACTGGTTCTTGCCTGCTCCTATATGGTACTGTTGCCTCTGTTTTGCCTACCTGTGTACTGACTTGGACCGATTAAAGACTGATCTGCCCTGTGTCTGAGCCTGCATTTGTGTCCTCCTCCTCGTTCAGCTCTGACACTCTCTCTCCCCTTCTATCTCTCCCCTCCCCCTCTTTCCCCTCTCCTCTCACCCCCTCTCCCCCTCTCTCCCCTTCCCTCTCTCCTCCCTCTCCACTCTCCTCGTCCCCTCTCTCTCTTCCCCCTCTCTCCCCCAACTCACTCCCCCCTCTCTCCTCCCCCTCTCTCTCTTCCCCCTCCCACCTCACTCTCCCCCCTCTCTTGTCCTCTCTCTCCCCCCCCTCTCTCTCTTTCTCCCTCCCTCTCTATCTCCCCCTCTCTCTCATTCTCCACTCTCCCTTCTCTCTCTCTGTCTCTCCTCTCACCTCTCTTTCTCCCCCCCCCTCTCTCTCTGCTCCTCTCCCTCCCATTTCTCCCTCCCACCTCTCTCTCCCCTCTCTCTTTCTCCTCTGTCTCTATCTCCTCTTTCTCTTTGCCCCCCCATCTCTCTTTCCCCCTCTCTGTTCCCCCCCTCTCTCCCATTCTCTCCTACCCTCTCCACCCCCTCTCTCTCTTCCCTCTTTCTTCCCTCTCACCCCACCCCCCTCCCTCTTTCCATTCTCTCCCCCTCTGTCTCCCTGTCTCCTTCCCCTCTCTCTCTCTACCTCCCTTTGAGAGTCAGTCACTTCGGCACAGAGACTCTCGTGGCAGCGGCGCAACGCTACCGACGCCTCCGAAGGCCCCCGACTTGCACGGCTCCATGGCCGGAGCTGCAGCAAGCCACTCGCCAGCCCCGCAAACACTCGCCAGTCCCACAAACACTCGCAGCCCCAGCAAACACTCGCCTGTCCCGGCTCCCCGCATCTGTTCCCGCTGCTGGTTCTGCTCCCATCCCTCCCTCAGCCCCGGCTCTCCAACACCCGCGGACCATGCTGTTTATCCGAGATTTTAAATTTTCGTTGATCACAGAATTTCTCACCACAGAGCGTGAGAAATTTCTGATCAGCGCGAGGGCGTGAGAGTTTGCTTGAGGGCGTGATTCACACGCTCAAAGCATGAGAGTTGGCAGCCCTGATATGGTGGAAAGACTGTGGGATGTCAGAAGATACCCAGCCTGCAGTCTCCTCTTTCACCCATGCTCCTTGTCAATGGTGACCAGCGGGCTGTCAATGTGTGGAGACTCGAGATGGTACAAGTAATCCTCACCCCTAGGAATATTTACAAGCATTTTGGTTGTCGGGTGTCTGCAGCCCAATTGTTTGCCTCGCCTATTTAACAAGTTTGTGTTCACAAAATGAATTTTGGTTGTCGGCTGGCTGCAGCCCAATTGTTTGCCTTGGCTTGGCTTTTAAAATCGTTGCAACAGTTGGATGCCAGCCCAAGCATCCATACGGCCCACAATGTCTATACTAGCCCCTGGAAACCAGTACCTTCGGCCCGCAAAACCCATACTAGCGCAACAGACAGACCCCCCCACTGGCGAGCAGTATTGGAATTGGGGGAGAGGTGGAATATTGCGTTGGTGACCAGCCCTCCCGTGTGATGCTGGGACCCAACGGGTCCCACTTAGTCTAGTATACTTTTAATACTCTGTGTGTGTGTGTGTTATTTTGCCTGTGAAACGTATCTCCTCGAAAACCAGAAGCCAAAGCGGGCACATTTTTACAGATTTCAGTAGCGATTTACCTTATGATTTTAGAAATCTACTCCTCTGTAAATTTGGTGATTTATCTCCCCACAGGTATCTATCTATCTACTAGACTAAGTGAAGCATCACACGGGACGGCTGGTCACCTAATTCAATATTCCGCCTCTCCACCAATTCCAATATTACTCGCCAGTGGGGGTGGGGGGGGGGGGGAGACGACTTCCTGTTGCGCTAGTATGGGTGTTGTGGGCCGAAGGTACTGGTTTCCAGAGGGCTAGTATAGACATTGTGGGCCGAATGGGTTCTTGGGCTGGCAGCTCAGTCACTGAGGCCTGGCAGTACAGTCACTCGCCAGGGGACCCAGCTGGGGATGTGGGCGGCTTCAGGAGGGGGCGCATCCTATAGCCATGCGGAGGGCAGCGTCTTGAGGTGGGGGATGTCAGTGGAGGGGGGGGGGGGGGGGCTGTGAGCGACTTACTCATGGCCTCTAGATTCACTCACTGCCTTGGGATTAACTCATGGCCTTTGGACTGACTGTCTCACGGCTTGTGGACTGACTGATGCCCGACTTCTGGAGTCACGACTGACTTTTGTAAACTGAAAACTGTGACATCTACATTGAGGAACAGCTTCTCCCTGACAGCCATCACGCTATTAAACATAACAAATAAGTTCTGAACTACGAAAGACTATTATTTGTGCTCTTTGTTGATCACACATACACACACACACACACACACAGACTCATTCACACACACACAGACTCATTCACACACACACAGACTCATTCACCCACACGGAGACTCATTCACCCACACGGAGACTCATTCACACACACACACATTCATACACAGACTAATTCACACACACATTCACACACACAGACTCATTCACACAGACTCATTCACACACACACTCATTCACACACAGACTCATTCACACAGAGACTCATTCACACAGAGACTCATTCACACACACACAGACTAATTCACACACACACACACACACACACTCATTCACACACACACACTCATTCACACACACAGACTCGTACACACACACACACACACACCCCCAATACTAAAATGCCAAGTAACTTCAGAACGTGTTGAATATACAGTGTGTAAAACGAATCTTTAAAGCCTGCTGTGGAGGCTGCTGCTGAAGCAAAATCATGCTTTTAATAACGTCCAACAAACACACTCACCATAGACAGAGCAGTAAACTCATGAATTATTTAACAGCGCCTGCACTTGCCGCCATCTTGACGTCACACTCTCGCTGCTTGCCACGAACCGGAAATGACGCAGTCAGCGCCAGCATGCCGCTAACTGGAAATTATGCCATCGACGCCATCTTGCAACCAAGCGAAAATCACAGAATAAGCTCCAATTTTGAAATCAGAAAGCCGTGACCCTCTGCCTTCCTGGGTCCGGCAGAGACTGAGTGAGGCACGACACTTCCAGGTTATATAGTCCCAGTGGGGGCAGCAGAGAGAATGGGGAATTTTGTAAAAACATTAATATCTCTCATTTTTCATCGACGGGAAAAATCCTCTGCTATCGGAAGGCGGAGGGAGGCTATGAGCGAGGTGGCCAAAAATGACGGCCGTAGGTTGCGGCGTTCTCTCGGAAATGGCAGCACAGTGGGCTAAAAGCGGTCAAGATCAGACTTTTAGTAATATAGATAGATAGATAAGTGAAATCGTATGTGTCCGAAAAGGAGCAGGAAGAGGCCAAAGCTTATTAATTCCCACCTTTATTCAACTGCTTATAAATATCTTATACAAATTTGAACAAAATGTACACCATATGTACACCAGCAGCTATATGTACACCAAATTATTTACATTTATACACTAATCAAATATTTACAAAGCCATACAAAAAAAAGAGAGAAAAAAAAAAGAAAAGATAAAACCCTCATATACTATAGTATCTCTTAGTCATATATACAGCCCATCACCCTATAATCACCCTTCCCAATACAATCAGTATAACAAATATCCCACTCACAACCACCTATCCTTCCTTCCTTTTAAAAACGTGTTTTTGTACATCTTTTTAAACTGAATTATGCTTGTGCTAAGTTTTATCTCCTGTTCGAGACCATTCCACAAATTCACACCACAGATTGCTATGCACATACTTTTAAGAGTTGTTCGGCCATTGAGTTTTTAAAAATTATGTTCCCCTCTCAAATTATACTGTTTCCATAAACAGTTTTTGTACATTTCTTGGAAGTAAATTATTTCTTGCTTTGTACATGATTTGTGCACTTAAATTTAACCAGATCGGTGAACTTCAGTGTATGTGTCTTTAAGAATAATAAATTGGTATGTTCAAGATATCCAACGTTATTGATAATTCTTATTGCTCTTTTTTGTAATTTGCATAACGGCTGTAGGTTGGTTTTGTAGGTGTTACCCCATATCTCCACACAGTAACTCAGATATGGCAATATGAGTGTATTTTACAAAGTATGTAATGATTTGTGGTCCAGAATGTGTCTTGATTTTCCCAATATTCTTATAGACTTTGCCAGTTTTGCTTTGGCGTGGTTTTGTATGTGGTTTCCAGCAGATTTTGTGGTCTAAGATCACACCAAGAAAATTAATTTTCATATACTCTTTCTATACTTATGTTATCTATTTTCAATTGTACTTGAGGGTTTGTTTTATGTTTTCCAAATAGCATAATCTTTGTTTTGCTTAAATTTAGAGACAATTTGTTGACATCAAACCACTGTTTTAATTTATTAATTTCAGATGTGATGACCTCCAAAAGCTGCTTCAAATTGTCACCGTAACAAAAAAATATTCATATCATCGTCAAATATAATTCATTTCAGTAGTCTTTGATACTTTGCATATGTCGTTAATGTATATTATGAAAAGCTTTGGACCTAACACAGACCCTTGATGTACTCCACAAGTTATGTTCATGTAAGTTGATTTATGTTCACCTATTTCTACAAATTGTTGCCTGTTTCTTAAATAGCTTCTCACCCAATCCAATCCAACCCTTCTGATGCCATACCTATCCAGTTTCATGAGTAAAATGATTTTTTCAGCGGTCCTCACCACTGCCGATATCCAAATAAGCAGGCTTGAAGTGGGCCACCGTAATCTCCTCACGAACTATATCACAAGTCGCGACCTCAGTCTGGAAAGGCCCCATATAAGTCTGGAGCGCAGTGCCATGCGAGTCCCTGCGAACAAAGACAAAAGGGCAGTCCTTAAGCACCAGCGGAACATACGCAGGAACGGCTCATTGGGTGGGCGGCACGACTCACGTCGCAGCGGCCTCTGCAGTCCGTCTGTCTTTTTATTATTTTTTGTCTCGTTTGAATGTAGTTTTTATAATTTTTTTTAACTGGGTATGTGTGTGGGGGGCGGGGGGTGGGGAAACTTTTATAATCTTTCCCCTGCACGGAGAACCCGACCTTTTCTCTGTCGGGTCTCCGTTGTCGTTGGGGCCAAGCACCGTGGAGCGGCCTCCAACCGGAACGACCTGGGGCTCCAGTCGCAGAGCTGCGGACCTACTTACCATCGTGGAGCTGGCCGATTTCGGAGCGGGAGGAGCTGTGGTGGCGCGCGGCTGCGACCCGACCCCGGAGACTCGGAGGCTCCAACCGCAGGTCTGGTGGACGGTGACACCGGGAGCCTGCAGGTCCCTGCTGGGAGACCGCTTTTCGGGGCTTCCGTAACGGCGACTTCTCCCGCCCGAGTTGCGGGGTTGAGGATGACCTGGAGCGGGGCCTTACATCATCGCCCCGCGCGGCTTGGAATGGCTGTGGGACTTTGCTAGGGCCCGCCGGGGGCTCCAACACCAAGACCCGGAGCGTGGCCTTGCATCGCCCGGCGCGGCTTTAATGGCCGCGGGACAATTGCCATCGCCCGCCGGGGGCTTTGACTCTGACATCGGGAGGAGAATGGGGAGTGCAGGGGAGAGATAAGTCTTTGCCTTCCATCACAGCGAGGAGGAGATGCGCTGTGATGGATGCTTGTGTAAATTGTGTTGTGTCTTGGTTCTTTTTCTTGTGTATATGACTGCAGAAACCAAATTTCGTTTGAACCTCAATGAGGTTCAAATGACAACAAATAAATTGTATTGTATTGTATTGTATTGTATTGTATTGTATTGTATTGTATTGTATTGTATGACGGGAAGTGGCAATGGGAGCCAGGACCCCCACTTTCTCACGCAGACGCGCCAGCACAGACGAGACGGGCTCCGGCGACCCCCGAGCTGCAGGAAGGAAATCCCTAGGCACCCGCAGCGGCGCACTGTAAACCAGCTCTGCGGAAGACGTATCCAAATCCACCTTAAGAGCTGTGCGGATCCCCACGCCCAAGGCAATTGGTTCACCCAATCCGGGCCAGTGAACCGCGCCTTCAACGCCGACTTCAAATGTCTGTGGAAGCGTTCGACCAACCCATTGGCCTGATGGTGATATGCGGTGGTATGATGCAGCTGCGCACCATACAGCTGAGCTATGGCCGACCACAAGGTGAACTGGGCACCACGATCAGTAGAAATGTCAGCAGGCACGCCAAAACGCGGCAGCCACTGGGCCGCGAGAGCCCGGGCACAATTCGCAGTGGAGGTGTCGGACAGCTTCAGGCCACCGTGTGAAATGATCCACAACCGCGAGCATGTGAGTGGCACCACGAGACGGCAGAGGACCCATCAGATCAACGTGCACGTGGGCAAACCGGTGAGGGGGGAACCACGAAATCCTGAAGCGGCGCATGAACATGTCTCTGGACCTTGGACGTCGGGCAAGGAATGCAGTCCCTGGCCCACGCCGCAACCTGCTTACGAAGGCCACGCCACACGAACTTGGCCGCCACCAATGCAGAAGTCGCCCGGATGGAAGGATGAGCCAGTCCATGAATAGAGTTGAACACTCGCCGCTGCCATCCAGCCGGAATGACAGGTCGCAGCTGGCCAGTGGAAGTATCGCACAGGACTGTCACCCCTGCAGGGCTGAACGGCAAAACTGCCAACATCAAACCCGATGCGGCAGTACGATATCCTTGCATCTCGTCACCATCGCGTTGTGCAGCAGCCAGCCCAGCATAGTCCAAACCCGGGGCCACGGACAGCACAGCATGGACTGCAGGGCGAGCCAAAGTATCAGCCACCTGATCCAGCTTGCCTGCCATGTGCCGAACATCGGTGGTGAATTCCGAAACGAAAGCCAGGTGGCGCTGCTGACGAGCAGACCAAGGATCGGACACCTTCGCGAAGGCAAATGGGAGAGGCTTGTGGTCGGTAAATGCGGTAA
This sequence comes from Amblyraja radiata, assembly GCF_010909765.2. Lineage (NCBI taxonomy): Eukaryota > Metazoa > Chordata > Chondrichthyes > Rajiformes > Rajidae > Amblyraja > Amblyraja radiata. Next base: position 17,920,045 of record NC_045985.1, on the reverse strand, counting down.
ATGTCCTGCCCTCCAGGAAATACCGGAAATGTTGGACTGCCACATAAAAAGCCAGAAGCTCGCGGTCGAAACTACTGTAATTCTGCTCAGGAGGGCGTAGGATGGGACGACAGATGGCACAATGGGCTAAGTGTTCGGCTGGCAACCGGAAGGTAGCCGGTTCGAATCCCGCTTGGAGTGCATACTGTCGTTGTGTCCTCGGGCAAGACACTTCACCCACCTTTGCCTGTGTGTGAATGTGTGTGAATGTGTGTGAGTGATTGGTGGTGGTCGGAGGGGCCGTAGGCGCAGATTGGCAGCCACGCTTCCGTCAGTCTGCCCCAGGGCAGCTGTGGCTACAGAAGTAGCTTACCACCACCGAGTGTGACTGAGGAGTGAATGAATAATGCGATGTAAAGCGCCTTGAGTATTAGAAAGGCGCTATATAAATCCCATCCATTATTATTATTATTAGGTGTCGGCTGAAGAAAGCAAGCGGCTGCCAGCGACCATCGATAAACTGTTCCAGGACGCCTCCGACAGCAGCATCAGAATCATCCACGGTAAGGGCGGTGGGGGCCACGGCCTGCGGGTGCACCAGCAACATGGCCTTGGCTAGCGCCTCCTTGGCACCCTCGAAAGTGGCCTCAGTCTCGGCGTGCCACTCGAGATCCCGCGGCTTACCGGCCAGGCACAGGAACAAAGGCCGCATGATCCGAGCCGCCGCCGGCACAAACCATATATAACCATATAACAATTACAGCACGGAAACAGGCCATCTCGACCCTTCTAGTCCGTGCCGAACACGTATTCTCCCCTAGTCCCATATACCTGCGCTCAGACCATAACCCTCCATTCCTTTCCCGTCCATATAACTATCCAATTTATTTTTAAATGATAAAAACGAACCTGCCTCCACCACCTTCACTGGAAGCTCATTCCACACAGCCACCACTCTCTGAGTAAAGAAGTCCCCCCTCATGTTACCCCTAAACTTCTGTCCCTTAATTCTCAAGTCATGTCCCCTTGTTTGAATCTTCCCTACTCTCAGTGGGAAAAGCTTATCCACGTCAACTCTGTCTATCCCTCTCATCATTTTAAAGATGGTAAAAGTTCACCATTCCCACAAACTACTGCAGTCCTTTGACGGTAAGCGGCCGAGGAAACCGCTGAATCACTTCCACCTTGCAGGGAAGAGGCGCTCAAGGAAGGAGATGGAGCTGAGACCGAACCGGCACTCGGTGCGTTAATAACCCATGATCCCGGATCCCGGAGCCGCTGGAACAGCATGCGGAGGTGCTCACAGTGCTCACGGCCAGAATGTCATCGAGGTACACGAAAACAAAATTCAAACCACGTGCAACCATGTCCATCAAGCGCTGAAAAGCCTGCGTGCCGTTTTTAAGTCCAAAAAGCATCTGCAGCCGCCAAACGGAGTGATGATAGCAGTCTTGGGCACATCATCGGAGTGGACGGGAATCTGATTGTAGCCACGCACCAGATCGACCTTCGAACATATGGTAGCACCATCCAAATGATCCGTGAAATGCCGAATATGCGGGACCGGGTAGCGATCTGCGGCCGTGACGTTATTCAGGCAGTGATAATCCCCACACGGCCACCACCCCTCGGTCGACTTGGGAACCATGTGAAGTGGGGAAGCCCAAGGGCCGTCGGAACGCCGCACAATCCCCATGTCCTCCATCTGTTGGAATTCCTCTTGCGCTAAACGCAACTTGTTGGGTGGGAGGCGGTGCGCCCGAGCATGCAGTGGAGGGCCAGTGGTGAGGATGTGATGCATCGCCCCATGCATAGGTACCGCCGAATGGAATCGCGGGGTCAGGATCTCCGGGAACTCCGCCAGGATTGGGGCATACATCCGACACAGATCCGAGCTGCGGATCAGGAGAAACCACAGGCTGGGCGGGCCCCGGTGGAACGAGGTGCTGGACCCTGACGTCCACCAAGAGGGAAAAAGCCCACCAAAAAAATCGGCCCCAAGCAACGGCTGGGAGACGTCCGGGATTGTGAAGGGCCATGAATAACGATGAGAATCGAGGACAAAGGAAACAGTCTGAGTCCCGGAAGAACGAATGGGGCTGCCATTAACTGCGGTCAGGGGCTTACCAGCACGGGTATCGAGGCCGGTCGTAGGTAGGATGCTGATCGAAGCCCGGAATGGCGATCCCTGACGTAGAGGTGATGTTTCTGGTCTTTCTTACAGTTTGGCTTTCTTCCCAACCAATTGTTCAAGCGCTTTTGATTGCAACATGCGCCTTAATTTGGTTCAACAAAGAAACTGACAAGTTACTAAAGAACCTGACAAAGAAACTGACAAGTTACTAAAGAACCTGACAAAGAAACTGACAAGTTACTAAAGAACCTGACAAAGAAACTGACAAGTTATCCACCAAAGATCCTATCTCTGCTATAAGATCTTTGGCCTCCACTGGCGATCGGCCGAGGCATTTCCCAAACAACGAGCAGGGGGTGCGGCATCGGCGGGCCTCTGCACCCCAGCGTTGGTGGTAATAACACCACTGGCGCTTACTGCGACCCACGGCGGTGGGCTGCGAGCCAGCGAACTCAGCCCTGGGAGGAACAGCCCGGAAAGGCTGCTGTGATGACGGCGCGGACACCCGGCTGATGGAACCACCATCCTGCTGTTTGGCAAGCCATAGCTCGTCCGCCCGTTCAGCGAGCTGCAGGGGGTCGGTGAAATCAGACCCAGCGAGGAGCAGGCGGATGTCACCGGGCATCTGCTGCAGAAACGCCTGTTCGAACAATAGACAAGGCTGGTGTCCATCCATGAGTGCTAACATCTCACTCATGAGAACTGACGGCTGCCGATCACCCAGACCATCCATGTGTAGCAGCTGAGCAGTGCATTCGCGGCAGCTGAAGCAGAAGGTGCGGAGCAGCAACGCCTTCAGGGCCTTGTACCTGCCAACGGCGGGCAGATTCTGCAGAAAGGGCAGCAACCGCGATGCCGTCTCCTGGGTGAGAGCGCCCACCACGTAGAAGTAGCGGGTCGCATCCGTGGTGATCCGGCAGAGTTCAAACTGGGCCTCGATGTGTGCGATCTACACATGAGACTGCGCAGCCCAGAACACGGGCAGTTTAAGTGCAAATTTAGGGACGACAGATGGCACAATGGGCTAAGTGTTCGGCTGGCGACCGGAAGGTAGCCGGTTCGAATCCCGCTTGGAGTGCATACTGTTGTTGTGTCCTTGGGCAAGGCACTTCACCCACCTTTGCCTGTGTGTGAATGTGTGCAAAGAGAAAAATACTGTAATGCATAATATTTTTAACAGTATTTAAGCATTGCAGTTACAGAAAAAATCTCCAGTGCCCAGGTCGGTTGTAAGATCGGACTATCCCCTAACCAGGCAGGTGCCTACCCTAACTAAAATGATAAAATGGTCATTATTTTATATACATAAAATATATATAAAACATATATAAAATGGTCATAAATAGTAAAGGCACGGGAGAATTATGCTTCTCATAATTCTCCCGTTCCTTTCATCCGCAGTACATTTGTGGGACGGCAGATGGCACAATGGGCTAAGTGTTCGGCTGGCAACCGGAAGGTAGCCGGTTCGAATCCCGCTTGGAGTGCATACTGCCGTTGTGTCCTTGGGCAAGGCACTTCACCCACCTTTGCCTGTGTGTGAATGTGTGTGAGTGATTGGTGGTGGTCGGAGGGGCCGTAGGCGCAGATTGGCAGCCACGCTTCCGTCAGTCTGCCCCAGGGCAGCTGTGGCTACAGAAGTAGCTTACCACCACCGAGTGTGACTGAGGAGTGAATGAATAATGCGATGTAAAGCGCCTTGAGTATTAGAAAGGCGCTATATAAATCCCATCCATTATTATTATTATTATAACCGTGTTCTGCTGGGCGGGCGAATCGTCAAAGTTCCCGTCGGCGTACATAGCGAGAAGAAATCCGAAAAAAGTTCGGATTGTCGCTTTCACCAAATGTAGGGAGGCCAGACAGGTTGAGCGAAATGTTTTTTAACTTATAATAAAAAATGAACAAGGAAATCCCGTGAAGTTTGTGAGTTCGTCTGCACTAACAATACTGTGCTCCTGTCGCTGAGAGGAGCGCTGACTAACTACACACACCCAAAAAGCCCGTGAAAACCAACATGACTTCACCGACTAATGAAGAGGGTTCTGCCCTCTCCACCCCACCACTGGGTGCTGCTACACTGTAACAATTCTATGGTGTAACAGATTTTATAAACTGCATACATTTAAGCAGACACATTGGACATTCATACTAGAATCAACCTCAAGGCCAAGATTCACTCGAGCCCGTCCTGTGCCAGTGACTTTATACAGTTTGTGTGTCGGCAGCTTTATAAACAAATTAGTCTTAGAACATTGTGTAAAGCAAACGTTAAACTTTGTATCAAAACATACCTGATTGTCTTGCTGTTCGGATCTGTTAGGCTCGCCTCATCCGTGTTAACATCTTTATTTCTGCCTACAATGAATCATATGAACTGTTATTAACAGACTATCACAAGAAGTTAGACAGAGTAACTCAGTGGGTCAGGCAGCATCAGGAGAGATGCTGACCTGCCTGGGTAAGGTTTTGGGTCAAGACGAATCGGGGAGGGGGAGAGTTGAGACATGTGGAACGGTAATGTGTGAAAATGTAGAATGGATCGATTTATCATTTGCTTTGATCCATCATTTTCACACCTTACCCTTACACATATTTCTGGTCTCTCTCTCCCATGACTCACAGTCTGACGGGTCGCGAGCCGAAACGTCACCCATTCTTTCTCTCCAGGGATGCTGCCTGTCCCACTGAGTTACTACAGCATTTTGTGTCTATCTTCGGTTTAAACCAGCATCTGCAGTTCCTTCCTATCCAGAAAATCTGTGAGAAGAGAGGAAACTGAGAAAGGCAAGAGTATACTAGTGGTGCAGCAGTCAACAGCTGGAAACCATGCATTCAAACAAGTCTCTTTTAATCAAAGCAGAGCAGGGCTCGCGCTTAACTTTTTTTCTCTGTTGTCAGCCAGGCAACCTCGGCAGCATTTTAGGTTGCCAAATGACAGTTTAGGTGGGCATTTATGATGGGTTGCGTGACGCGTGTGATTATGTGCTCGGACAAAGTGCGTAGTTACCAGTCGAAATTGTGGTCAATGAAGCATTCACATATTATTTCTGCTCAAATAAAGTCACAAACTAAACATATTCACCAATCAAGACATGATATTGATATATACCACAATGACATGCAGCAAAATTACAATACAGTATCTCATCTCTTTTTACACGTTGCAATCAATGCAATTTCTATTATTTCTTTCCACTTCCAAACAAAAATCTGGTTGGATTATTCAGCGTATGTTCAACCTCGTTGTGACCAAGCGCAGGCTTGGCGATCACTTTGCCCAACACCTCCACTCAGTTCACAATAACCAACCTGATCTCCCGGTGTCTCAGCACTTCAACTCCCCCTCCCATTCCGTCCTGGCCCTCCTCCATGGCCACAGTGAGGCCCACCGCAAATTGGAGGAACAGCACCTCTTATTTCGCTTGGGTAGTTTTCACCACAGCAGTATGAACATTGGCTTCTGCAATTTCAGGTAGTCCTTGCTTTGTCCCTCCTTCCCCTCCCATTCCCAGCTCTCCCACAGCCAACTGTCTCCGCCTCTTCCTTTCTTTTTCCCGCCCCCCCTTAACCCTCTCATCAGTCTGAAGAAGGGTCTCGACCCAGAAACGTCGCCTATTTCCTTCACTCCATAGATGCTGCCTCACCCGCTGAGTTTCTCCAGCATTTTTGTCTACCCATTCACACAAGTTCTGTTATCCCACTTTCCTCACCCACTCCCTACACATTAGGGGCAATTTTACAGAGACAAGTTAACCTACAAAGCCAATGGGATGTGGGAGGAAACCCACAGGCTTGCAGGGAGAATGTGCAAATTCAACACAGACAGTGCCCGAGGACAGGATCGAACACAGATCTCTGGCGTGTGAGGCAGCAAGTCTCCCAGCTGTGCCTCTATATTTTATTTTCCAACACACAAAAAATTGTACATTGATAATTTTGGTTACTAGAAAAAAGAAACTATCTATTTTCAGTCTTAAATGTCTAAGTGACGCTATGTCCCCCTTTACAGCTACTGTATGTTTTCATTCAGTTCAAGACTATGGGGCAGCACATTGTCCATAAAGTTGCTGCCTAAAATTGCCAGAGACCCGGGATTGATTCTAAATATGGGTGCTATCTGTATGGAGTTTGCTCCTTTTCCCTTTGATCGCATGGGTTTTCTCCGGGTGCTCTTATTTCCTTCCACATTCCAAAGTTGTGCAGGAACATTTTTCAGACCCAACCAAAACGTAATATTTTCCTTTTGTCCAGAGATTCTGTCTGACCTGTTGAGTTACTCCAGCTTTTTGTGTCTGTCCTCAGTTTAAATCAGCATCTTCAGTTACTTCCTTCCTACACACACAATTCTATACGATAGAACTTTATTAATCCCAGGAGGTAATTTCTATATACATATTTATATACTTATATAATCATATATAAATATACACTGTTTTGTTTTCTCGTTTATAACATTGTTTACAGAGTACTATGTTTACATATTCTGTTGTGCTGCTGCAAGTAAGGATTTCATTGTTCTAACTGGGACGTGAGAGAATAAAACACTCTTGACTTACATCGCTAATGTGTGGGATAGAACTAGTGTACAGGTGATCGGTGGTCGGCGTGGACTCGGTGGGCCGAAGGGCCTGTTTCCACACTGTATCTTTAAATTAAACTAAAAACACTAAAACCAGAGGAAATGTAAAGAAGGGTCTCTACCCGAAACGTCATCAAATTTCTTCTATCCAGAGATGCTGGCTGCTCCATGGAGTTCCCCCGCACAATTAAAGCATGGAATAATCTTCACCCTACCATAGTTACCCAACCAGACGCAACTAAATTTAAGGTAGCTCTTTTTTCCCCCCAGGACTCTTTTTTGCTTAAGTCCAAGTCAAGAGTCAAGAGAGTTTTATTGTCATGTGTCCCAGATAGGACAATGAAATTCTTGCTTGTAATAAATAAACAGATAAAGTGCAATAGGCTGTTATTTTTCAGAGTTTGGTGGTGGTGGGTTAAATACCATTTAGAATATTTATGGAGGACCAGGAAACCAGAAGCAAGAGTTACTCCAGGGAGTTACTCCAGCCCCAGGGAGTGATTCTGCGTTGGTTTTCAGCGGTCGCGGTGAGGCGGCGACCAGACAGCAATGGCGGCCAGATCTCCCAGAATACAAAGGGAGGGAGAAAGTGGCCGACGTCGACCAGTTTCCGTGGCAGTACGCATGCGCAGGGCAGCCGATGATGTGCTGGCCGTGGTTGTGCAGTCTTATAGCCTGCGGGAAGAAGCTGAGGAGCATCCTGCTGGTTTTGCAGCTAAGGCTCCTGTACCTCTTCCCAGATGGCAGGATGGAGAATATGTGATGCGATGGGTGGTAGGGGTCTTTGATGATAGAGATGGCTCTGCTGATACATCTCTTCCTGTATATGTCCAGCAGGAAAGGGAGTGGAGCACCAATAATCCTGCTGGCGGTCTTCACAATCCTGTCAAGTTGGTGCCGTTCGTACGCCTTGCAGCTCCCGAACCAGGAAGTGATGCCGTTGGTTAATGTGCTCTCGATTGTCCCCCTATAAAAAGTTCGTAGATGTGTAGTGGGGAGACCTGCTTTACGTAGTCTTCGGAGAGGGTGTAGTCGCTGCTGGGCTCTCTTGACCAGTGCTGTGGTGTTGGTTGTGGACGTCAGGTCATCTGACAGGTGGAGTCCTAGGAACTTCACGCTGCTGACCCTTTCCACATCAGCTCCATCGATGTGCAGAGGTGTATGGTGTTGTTTTCCCGCCCTCCTGAAGTCAACCACCATCTCCTTAGTTTTTCCCACGTTGAGAATGAGGTTGTGGGATTTGCACCATCCTGTGAGCAGCTCCACCTCCATCCTGTACGCCGACTCATCATTGTCACTGATGAGACCCACCACTGTTGTGTCATCAGCGAACTTGTTGATGAAGTTGTTATTGAGTCTAGCAGTACAGTCGTGTGTAAGCAGACTAAACAGCAGGGGGCTTAGGACACAGCCTTGGGGCGAGCCAGTGCTCACGGCTATGGTTTTTGATGTCCTACTGCCCACCCTGACTGTCTGCTGCCGTTGTGATAGAAAGTTCAGGACCCAGTTACATGTGCCAGCATCAACCCCCAATAGCTCCAACTTCTTCACCAGCTGCTGCGGAATGATAGTGTTAAACGCAGAGCTGAAGTCTATGAAGAGGATCCTGGCATAAGTATTTTTCCGATCAAGGTGTGACAGTACGAGGTTCAGTGTTGTTGAGACTGCGTCCTCTGTGGATCGGTTGGCTCTGTAGGCAAAGCCATTAGCTTTCTTCACTGCCTGCTGTACGTGCATGCTTTCTTTCAGGGACTGATGTACAAGCACACAAAGGTCTTGTTGCACCTCTTTTTCTAATTTGACACCATTCAGATAATTATCTGCCTTCTTGTTCTTGCCACCAAAGTGGATAACCTCACATTTATCCACATTATACTGCATCTGCCATGCATCTGCCCACTGACCCAACCTATCCAAGTCACCCTGCAGCCTCATCGCATTCTCCTTGCAGCTAACTTGGAGATGTTACATTTAATTTCCTTGTCTAAATAATTAATATATATTGTAAATAGCTGGGGTCCCAGCACCGAGCCTTGCGGGGTACTGGTCATTGCATGCCATTCTGAAGAGGATCTGTTAATTCCTATTCTTTGCTTCCTGTCTGCCAACCAATTCTCTATCGATGTCAATACCATTCCCCCAATAACCATGTGCTCTGATTTTGCACACTAATCTCTTGAGTGGAACCTTGCCAAAGGCTTTTTGAAAATCCAGATTCACCGCATCCACTGGCCCTCCCTTATCCATTCTACTTGTTACATCCTCAAAAAATTCCAGAAGATTAGTCAAGCATGATTTCCCCTTAATAAATCCATGCAGACTTTGTCCGATCCTGTCACTGCTATCCAAATGTGCCGCTATTACATCTTTAATAATCAACTCCGGCAACTTCCCCACTACCGATGTAAGGCTAACTGGTGTATATTTCCCCGTTTTCTCTCGCCCTCCTTTCTTAAAAAGTGGGATAACATTAGCTACCCTCGAGTCCACAGGAACTGATCCAGAGTCTAGAGTGGAATATGATCACAAATGCATCCATGATCTCTAGGGCCACCTCCTTGTGTACTCTGTGATGCAGACCATCAGGCCGTGGGGATCTATCTGCCTTCTGTCCCAACTGTTTACCTAACACAATTTCCCGACTAATGTGGATTACCTTCAGTTCCTCCATCCCACTAGATCCTCAGTCCCCTAGTATTTCTGGGAGATTGTTTGTGTCTTCCTTAGTGAAGACAGAACCAAAGTACTTGTTTAACTGTTCTGCCATTTCCCAATTTCCCATTTTAAATTCACCCGTCTCAGATTGTAAGCGGCCTGCATTTGTCCTCACTAATCTTTTCATTTTTACATATCTAAAGAAGCTCCTATCACTTATGAACTAGATGAATTTAGTTTAGCAACCTCAATTTATCTACATTTAGACTCAATTTTGATTTAAAAAGTTCAACATCCATCAAGAAGTAAAAATGTGAACATACTTATTATGCTTATGTTGAATATTTGACAGATACCTGTTTTTATTTGCGACCTCAAACATACGAGAATGATGACAATGACAGCGAAAGGCAATATCAGTAGCGCCAATAATTCAATATTAATTGTAGAGTCTTTGCTGGAAACACCTGTAATAAAATGTTCACACAATGAACCATTTAACAAGACATTAGAGGAAATGACAATGATATCTCCAATAGTTGCTACAAACCAATTGTCTTAAGGGCCTGTCCCACCAGCTTGCGATAACATGCGTCTAGCGTGACCAAACGCACAAGAAGCCCAAGACACACACCATTGTGTGCAGATGCTGAGACGTGTGTTCAGCTCTGGCTGAACAACTTCTAATCTTGTGTGTGGACTGGATAAGAAGAAATAGACTGGTGCAGATCATTTGAATTGCAATGGGCATTGTCTCAGGCTCCAACAAAACTGAATGATTTCTCTCTACCTTCCTTCTCTTTCACAATGTGACAATTCTGAGACAGTTGAAACAAAGGAGCGAGAGATGGTTTACCTCATCTAAAAAGGAAAATAATCAGCAAGTTTTAGTGTTTTCATTTGCAGTGAAGTTGCATTGATTGGCAATAGGATCAAATACAAGAATATTCATACATCTGCAGGACAAACTAAAATGGTTACCACAACAAGTTAATTTTATAATAATTATAAACAAGAATAAATGTGACTGCTAAGTCTTTGTTATTTCTATTGGCCCCCGTTTATTTAATTATTAAGACTAGCTATATTCTCATTACAAACTGGGATGGCTGCCACTAATCCTTACAGTTGGATATCAAAAGATGACTGCCTCAGCCAATCTCTTTGAGTCATGGTCTGATGCCCTCAAAAAAATTAGTAAGAGTAATTGTTAATCTTTAGGGATTAAAGAATAATCTTTAATTATTAAAACGGCATTATTATTTATTTTACTTGCAAATTTACAATCTAAATCTAATAAAAATGAATTTTGTACTCCATCTATAGGGATGAGGATTTATTTATTTTCTGGTACTAAAACTAGTATGATCACTCAGACTGTCCAAGGCCAAATTTAGAATGGAACCTCACCGGGCACTTCGAGCAACTGGAAGACTTGCATCCACGTGCCCCTGAGCTATTCTTAATCGGCCCATCAACTTTTCTTAGGACAACACATTTAGTGTAATGACATGCTATTGATTGGTGGCTACCCACTCTATTACAACAGTCATATTCCACCCCAATAGTGACCTTTCTCAAGAGTGTTTTACTGTCATGTGCCCCAGATAGAATAATGAAATTCTTACTTGCAGCAGCACAACAGAATATGTAAACATAGTACACTGTAAACAATAAAATAAATGAGAAACGTTCAGTTCCATGAGCTTACAGCCTAGTGGTATGAATATTGATTTCTCTCACTTCACGTAGCCCCGGCATTCCCACTCTCCATCCCTCCCACACCCAAGTCACACCAGCTTCTCGTTTTCACCCAACAAACAGCTAACAATGGCCTGTTTCCTTTATCATAGTTTCTTATTTGCATCTCTTTCATTCATTATTCTTTATCTCTCTACATCATCGTCTATATCTCTTGTTTCCCTTTTCCCCAACTAGTCCAAAGAAGGGTCTCAACCCGAAACATCACCCATTCCTTCTCTCCAGAGATGCTGCCTGTCCTACTGAGTTACTCCAGCTTTTTGTGTCCATCTTCGGTTTAAACCAGCATCTGCAATTCCTTCCTCTCTCACTCAATGTCAGCAAGACAAAAAAAAGGTTGTGATCGACCAGGAAGGGAAGCAATACACACATGCACATACATTCAGGGCTCGAAATTAGCGGTTGCCCGGGTGCCAATGACCACCCAAAGTGCCACCGGGCAACCTAAAAGCCGAGTCAATTTGACTGGCTTGGCACTGCAGATACTGGTTTATACCGAAGATAGACACAAAAAAACTGGAGTAACTCAGAGTCAGGCAGCATCTCTGGAGAAAAGGAACACAAAGTTTTCTGTCTGCGGCGGCGGCGGCTGTGCGGGGCAAAGATACTAGGTGTGGGGTGACGGGCCCCGCACAGCGGCAGCAACGGCCCCACCTCCTCCTCCTCCTCCCGCAGCCCGCCCGCCCTGATAGCGGCCGCTGCTTGCAAATACTCTAATGGCGATAACCGCTTTCAAAACAAACTCTCTTGCACGCCAAGGCTGGGAGGAGGGAGGGAGGGGGAGGCCTCATTCCACCATTTGAAGCAGCTGCACCGCTCGGCCCCGCACCTTGCTGTTGGCTGGCGGAGGAGAGGAGGCGGTGGTGAGGAGATCCCAACCGCCTCCCCCTTTGGTGGCAACACTTGGCGGTGGACAGGGATGGCCAAGGCAGCGGGGCAATGTTGTCTGAGGAGCGCTGACCCACCTCGCCCCCTCTCTCTCTCTCGTACGCCTCACTCCCCCCCCCCTTATCCTGAGACCCCTCCTCTCCATCCCGCACTGATCCCCATTCCCGCCTCTATTCAGTCCTCACTGACATCTCTTGTGCTCCCCTCCCCATCAACCCCCCCCCCCCCAATCTATTCGTCCTGCGCTGATCTCCCTATCCACCTCACATTGATTCTCCTGCCACTCCCCATCCATCCTACACTGGTCCCCCAATTCATCCTGTACTCACCCCCTTTTCCCATTCATCCTGCACTGATCCTCTCATTCATCCTGCACTGATCCCCTCATTCATTCTGCACTGATTCCCCCCATTCATCCTGCACTGATCCCCTCATTCATCCTATACTGATCTCCCCATTCATCTTTTTCTGAGCCCCCCATTCATCGTGTATGGAACCCCTCATTCACCCTGTACTGATCCCCTCATTCATCCTGTACTGATCCCCTCATTCATCCTATACTGATCCCCTCATTCATCCTGTACTGACCCCCTCATTCATCCTGTACTGATCCCCTCATTCATCCTGTACTGATCCCCTCATTCATCCTGTACTGATCCCCTCATTCACACTGTATTGATCCCCTCATTCATCCTATACTGATCTACCCATTCATCCTATACTGATCCCCTCATTCATCGTGTACGGAACCCCTCATTCACCCTGTACTGATCCCCTCATTCATCCTGTACTGATCCCCTCATTCATCCTATACTCCTGCCCTCATTCGTCCTGTACTGATCTCCCCATTCATCCTATACTCCTGCCCCCATTCATCCTGTACTGATCTACCCATTCATCCTATACTGATCCCATCATTATCCTGTACTGATCTCCCATTCATCTTTTACTGAGCCCCCCATTCATCCTGTAGTGATCTCCCATTCATCCTGCACAGACCCTCCGATCCACACTGTACTGACCCCCCCCCCCCCCCCCCCCCATTCATCCTGTACGGATCTTCCCATTCAAGAAGAATGGGGGGAACAGTCTGAAAAAGGGTTTCGACCCGAAATGTTGCCTATTTCCTTCGCTCCATAGATGCTGCCTCACCCGCTGAGTTTCTCCAGCATTTTTGTCTACCCCCATTCATCCTGCACTGACCCCACCCATTCAGCCCGTACTGATCCCCCCATTCAACACCACTGACATCCCTCGTGCTCTCCCCTCACAATTTGACATACATAATCAAACATACGTCTCAAAATACATATGGTCAAAAGCTTCAAGCTCCGAGGAATAAATATCACCAACAATTTGTCCTGGATTTGTCCACATCGTAGCTATGGCCAAGAATGCACATAAATGCTTCTGCTTCCTTAGATTGCTTCGGAAATACTCCACCCCAACATTTACAGAGGTGCCACATTGGGATGCATAACAGTCTGCATCCAAGACTGCACAAAACTGCAGAGCAGTGTGGACATAGCCCAGCCTATCAAGCAAAACAACCTCCCTTCCATTAACTCTATCTACATTTCACGCTGGCTCGGCAAGGCCACCAGCACAATTAAGGACCAGTCTCACCCTGGTCATCCCTCTTCATCCCTCACCAGTTAAGAGATACAGAAGTTTCAAATTGCACATGTCCAGATTCACGAACAATTTCCCAACTGTTATCAGGCAACCAAACAGTCTTCTTATCGGCTCGAGTGGGGTCCTGACTCCCATCTACCTCATTGGAGACCTTTGCACTATCTTTAATCAAACTCTATCTTGCACTAAATGTTGTACCCAATATCTGTGCACTATGGACAGCTTGATTGTAATCAGTATAGTCTCTTCTTTGACTGCAAACAAAAGCTTTTCACTGTACCGCAGTAATAAACTAAACTAAGTTTCTTAATTGTCACTTTTGTATCGGCCTCCACCACCAACCCCTGGCAGTCCAGGCACTTACCATCTTCTGTGTAACAAAAACCCGTACAAATCCTTTAAGTTTCACCCATCTTACCTTAATTAATAATAATTAATGTTTAATGTTTTATGTGTCATTCCATCTGTCACTGTATGTCATGTTGTCACTTGCAGGCGCAGCACCAAGGCAAATTCCTTGTATGTGAATACTTGGCTAATAAACTTATTCATTCATTCATTCATTCACTGAAGCTATGCCATCAGGTATTTGATGTTTCCATCCTGTGGAAAAAGGTTGTGACTGTCTACCCTATCTATGCCTCTCATAATTTCACATATTTCTTGCAGTTCTCCCCGAACCTCTGGCTTTCGAGAGAAAATAATCCAAGTCTGTCCAACGTCTCCTTGTACTTAATACGCCCTAATCCAGGCAGCATTCTGGTAAACCTCCTCTGCACCCCCTTTGCAAAGCTTCCATATACTCCCTGTAATTGGACAACCAGTACTGTACGCAATACTCAAAATGTGACCTAACCAATGTCCTGTAGAGTTGCATCATAACTTCCCGACTCTTATACTCGATTCCCCAACCAATGAAGGCAAGCAGACCATGTGCCTTCTTTACCAGTCTATCGACATATGCTACCACTTTCAGGGAGTTATGGATTTGGACCCCAAGATATCCTCGCTCTGCATCACACATGTGGCAGAGTCTTGGGGGACACAAGTCAACTCGGAATCAACAGAACTAGTAGAGGCAAGCTATAATTTTACGTACTTCTATCAGATCTCCCCGCAACCTCTGGCGCTCCAGAGAAAATAACCCCAAAGGACTGCTGAGAAGACAAACTCCTCTACTAATTTAATCCTCAGATGCTTAGTTCAGGGGGGAAAAAAAATCACTGCAGGAACTGTTAGGCTGCTACCTCATCAGCTGGTAACTCTGACCAGAAGATCCGAATACTCCTCTTAAACTCATGCCCAAGGCTGGCAAGCTTTGTGTCTATAAACTGGTATGTATGCTTGCTCTCCTGAACTACATGCTTGAAAGCATGTACACCCAGATTCAGGAATAGCTTCTACTGTGTTATCAGACTACAGAAGAGTTCTCCCCTAAGTTAGGGGCAGGCACGTGCCGTGAGTAATTAGTCAGGGTAGGCAGTGGCTTTTCAAGATCTTGAAAACCGCGCATGCGCAGATTATTCTCTCCCCGGCGAGCTGTCAGTCGGCTTTAAAAAAAACTTGGAAAACGCGCATGCGCAGATTGTTCTCTCGACGTTTATCAAATAATTAGTCTTCAATCGGTCCTATCTCTTAATAAAGTATTTAAAAACATATAGCTCAAAGAAATTTACTTACCATATTATTTGTACACAAAACCCATTCTTCTCTCTTTGTTTCCTGTTACACCGAACTGTTTTAAATGTTCTAATTATCTTTGTTCCTTTGCGCTGTTGAAGTTCTTTAAGTTCCGGCGTTGGTCTGCTATTTTCAATTATTTTGGTCTTTTCCTCGTAGGTTTGCTTCGAGAAACTCTTCAGGTAATCACTATCCATCTTTGAAAAACCCGCCAAGAAACATGCGCAGCGCATGCACGGTAGGCTGGTGCGCAGCGCAGCACATGCACGCAGTCCACCGTGTAAAGGCAGAGTTTCAGCTGCCTTTACGGACCGTTCCCACTGATGGCTTGAAGCGCCGTCGACGGCACGTGAGTAGCACATACTTCCGCGTTGTAAATAATAATAATAATAATGGATGGGGTTTATATAGCGCCTTTCTAATACTCAAGGCGCTTTACATCGCATTATTCATTCACTCCTCAGTCACACTCGGTGGTGGTAAGCTACTTCTGTAGCCACAGCTGCCCTGGGGCAGACTGACGGAAGCGTGGCTGCCAATCTGCGCCTACGGCCCCTCCGACCACCACCAATCACTCACACACATTCACACACAGGCAAAGGTGGGTGAAGTGTCTTGCCCAAGGACACAACGACAGTATGCACTCCAAGCGGGATTCGAACCGGCTACCTTCCGGTTGCCAGCCGAACACTTAGCCCATTGTGCCATCTGCCGTCCCACAAATGTACTGCGGATGAAAGGCACGGGAGAATTATGCCTCCCTAAGAGATCGATTTCTTAGGGAAGCATAATTCTCCCGTGCCTTTACTATTTATGACCATTTTATATATGCTTTATATATATTTTATGTATATAAAATAATGACCATTTTATCATTTTAGTTTGGTTAGGGGGTAGTCCGATCTTACAACCGACCTGGGCACTGGAGATTTTTTCTGTAACTACAAGGTTTAAATACTGTTAAAAATATTATGCATTACAGTATTTTTCTCTTTGCAGTGCCTATGTAAACTGAGTATGACTTGATTGTACTCATGTACAGTATGATCTAATTGAACTGGACAGCACACAAATAAACATTTTCCACTATACCTCGACGCACTTAATTATCAATACCAAAACCAAGACAGGCCATGTCATTTACTATAATATACACTGTTAGTTAAACAATGAAGCAAACATACCCATTATTTTCAAGACGACTGTTTGAACAATGGTTTCGGCTTTGTTGAGGCAAAGTTCATAAACACCTTCATCTTCAGATGTTAAATTGTGAAGGATGAATGAAGCATCATCCTTGAAGTTTAGTCGACCCATGTAATGTGGTGATATGACTGATTTAGTAGATTTTGTGTGTAATTCCAATACAGTTTCCCGACTTTTTCCTTTTTTTTTTTTTTCACTGCTCTTTTTCCACATAATAACCTTTGCAGAACACTTTTCAGCCTTGTGTATTCCAGGGAAAGAGACAGAACTCATGGGTAATGAGGAAATGTTTGTTTTATGATGCTCTGGAAAAAAAAGGAATGATTATTCGTCTGGATACAGAACTAATTCATACTGGTAATAATTTCTCTTTCTCCAAGAAATCATTATCTCTCTGTTCAGAACACCTCCATTAAGTGTGCCCTTCCCTGCTTTGAACAGTTCAATATCAGCTTATTTGTTCTCTTGAATTGAAGACCAGCCTACTTGGTTATGTTCTCTCAAAAAGAAAAGAAATGAGTTTGTACGTTCTCCCTGTGGGGGGGGGGGGTTTTCCGGGTGCTCCGATTTCACCCTACACTCCAAAGATGTACAGGTTTATTCATTTGTTTGGTATAATTGTACGGTGTAGGAAGCAACTGCAGATGTTGGTTTAAACCAAAGAGAGACACAAAATGCCGGTGTAACTCAGCGGGACAGGCAGCATCTCCACAGATTCCTTCCTATAATTGTAAATTGTCCCCAGTGTGTGTAGGATAATATTAATGTCTTAAAAGCCCCAATACCCTTGCTATAAGAATGCAAATGATTGGACAAAATTCAGCTTAAAAACAATAATTTCCGATATCAAGGCGAACATTTATTGCCCATAAAGTAACCTCCACCATCCTTCATGGAGGGTGAAATATATCATGAGCAAATTGGTCACTAGAAGCGAGTAAAGCTGATCAGAGGAAATTGAGCAATCCCTCAGGGATCGCAAATGGCAGTCATTAGTCTCCAGGGCTCGAAATTAGCGGTTTCCCGGGTGCCAATGACCACCCAAAGTGCCGCCGGGCAACCTAAACGCTGAGTCATTTTGCCCGGCTTGGCACTGCAGATACTGGTTTATACCGAAGATAGACATAAAAAACTGGAGTAACTCAGCGGGTCAGGCAGCATCACTGGAGAAAAGGAACGTGATGTTTCGTGTTGGCGACGGCTGTAGTGGGGGGCAAAGATACTAGATGCAGGGTGACGAAGGGTCGGAGCGAATGATGGGCCCCGAACAGCGGCAGCAGCGGCCTCGACAGCGGCTCCATCCCCTCCTCCCGCCCTCACTGTTAGCGGCCGCTGCCTGCCACTCTGCCAACGGCGCTTTCAAAACAACCCCCCCCCCCGCACGCCGAGGCCGGGAGGAGGGAGGGAGGGGAGGCCTCCTTCAGTCGTCTGAAGCAGCTACACCAAAGATCCTATAGCTATAGCATCTTTGGGCTGCACCGCTCGGCCCCGCACCTTGCTGTTGGCTGGCGGAGGAGGGGAGGCGGTGGCGAGGAGATCCCAACCGGTGGACAGGGACGGCCAAGGCAGCGGGGCAATGTTGTCCGAGGAGCGCTGACCTTCCTTCCTCCCCACCTCGTCCCCCCCCTCTTTCTCTCGTACGCTCCCCTCCACCCCCCCTTATTCTGGGACCCCTCCTCTCCATCCCGCACTGATCCCTATTCCCGCCTCTATTCAGTCCTCACTGACATCCCTTGTGCTCCCATCCCCATTGTCCCTTCCCCCCCATCTATTCATCCTGCACTGATCACCCTATCCACCTCGCATTGATTCTCCTTCCACACCTCATCCATCCTACACTGGACCCCCCATTCATCCTGTACTCGCCCCCTTTCTCATCCATCCTACACTGATCCCCCAATTCATCCTGTACTCACCCCCTTCCCATCCATCCTGTACTGATCCCCCATCCATCCTGTACTGAACCCCCCATTCATCCTGTACTGAACCCCCCATTCATCCTGTAGTGATCTCCATTCATCCTGCAATTACCCTCCGATCCACACTGTACTGACCCCCCCCATTCATCCTGTACTGAATCCCCCCCATTCATCCTGCGCTGACCCCCCCCCCATCCACCCTGTACTGATTCCCCCTATTCAAGAAGAATGGAGGGGAACAGTCTGAAGAAGGGTCTCAACCCTAAACATCAAATGTGTTTTAATTCCCAATGTTATTATTTGTTTTAGTCCATAAAGATGGATTAATTAAATTGTGAACACGTGAAACATTAAAACCGCAGAGTTCGATTGTCACAGCTACCGTTGACACGTTATTACAGAATTCATTTTAACGGCAAATCAATGCTCTTAATATGGAGTATCAGTACTGTAGTTATTTAATGAGCAACATTCACAACTATACGTTGGATTTATCCAGGTTTTACTTCTGGTCAGTCAAATATATCACAAATTTGGTCAGGAGATATTTCAGTTGAAATGTTAACGTTAATTCTGAAGTAGGAATAATGGAAACAGCGTTTATCAATATTTTTTTTTAAATCTGGTGCATCTAAACTGGGTATCTTCATTGCTGTTCACAACACGTACATCTAATCTGAATGTCCGGTAAGGTGGCGTTTTGACACCTTTAAACATATTACCAAAAGAACATTTGCTGCAGTTATGTCCTTTGGCCATCTCTTGTTATTTAGTGTAATGTTTAACCTGTCAGATGGGTATAGTCAGTTTTAACAGCTATTATCATAAAATGCCTTTAGAAATTTCCTTGCAACCTGTATATTTTGTTATGGATAAATTATGTGGGAAGCGAGAGTGTTTCTGTACCAATAGCAATAAAGGCCCATGCTAGGGCCATGTCATGATAATTTTCGGTCCTTCACAGAAAACATGCTTGCATCAATCTGTAGTGTGCATAGTTAAGCATATATGTTACCATGGTCCAGGATTTATTGACACAGGTTGATCATACGATGAATAATCCAACCACATTTTTGTTTGGAAATGGAAAGAAAAAATACAGTTTTGGTCTCCAAATTTGAGGAAGGGGACATCCTTGTGATTGAGGCAGGGATATCTGACCTGTTCCTGAAACCTTCACAGGGGAGAACAGATTGATCACTGAAAATGGGGCATACTGATGAAGCTGAATTTTAGTTAAAAATATAAGAAGATATTAAATTGGCTTCTGGGCTAGCTTGCAGCTTATATTTAGTCTCAAATTAGGCTTGCCTCAGGTTGCTGTGTGTGAGATAATAAATCCTATAACATTGTCTCCCAAGTGACAAGCAGAGAGGAGAAGCTAGAGAGATCTCTTTGAAGTAAGATGCCGTAAACCAAATGGCCAATGTTATGGGGGAGGAGGCGAGAAAGGAAGAGAGAAACAGCTAGTCATATCTGTGAAGTAAGATGCCATAAACCAAATGGCCAATGTTTATGAGGGACCAAATGACAGAGAGGAAGCAGCGAAAGAGCTAGGGTGATCTCTGTGAAGATAAAATGGCCTTATCCAAATAGCCAATGTTTATGAAGGACGAGAAAAGAACCAGGGAAGTAGAAAGATAAAATGTCATAAACCAAATGGCCAATGTTATCTTGTACTATGTAAACAAAAGGCCTTTGATGTGATGCATTCTGTGGAAACCTTTTCCTGTACGTCTGACCATGACTAATGTCTGTGAAATGTGCTAAGGGGACAAAAAAACCCTATTTAAGGCAATGTAATTCTGTTGTTCAGAGGAGGTGAACGGAGGACGGTCAAGTGTCTGTAATGGTCACTTGACTGGAGTTCTCCCTCCCTTCCATCGGCCGATAATAAGTAAAGTTGTGAACTGGTCTACCAAACAGTTTGTGTGGTGTCTGTTTATTAAGAAGCGAACCTGGTTTAGTAGTTATAAAAGTAGCTTTTTCAATACCAACTATGGTTTACCAATTTGTCACAAGGCATGTGATAAATTCCTTGCGATTACACCATCCTTGTTTCATTTATGGCTTTATCTCGGCGCCTGTGAGATTTCTAGCGGGATGTGTTGCATCTCAACAGCCCAAAAGAAGAATAACTAAGCATACTCAATGATGCCTTACTATTCTATACTTTTTTCCTCCTAGATATAATATAGGGCTCGAAATTAACGGTTGCCCGGGTGCCAATGGCAACCTACAGTCCCGCCGGATCTTTCTCTGTCACTCTCTATCTCCGCCCGCCATTTGTGTCCGGGTCTCGGCTCTCGGCTCGGCATGGCCAGCCGATTATACATGCGCACTGCCACGGCCGGCCGCATTATACATGCGCTCAGCACATCCTACCCCCGCGCATGCGCACTGCCACTGGTCGGCGTCGGCCACTTTCTCCCTCCCTTTGCATTGTGGGATATCTGGCCGCCATTGCTGTCCGGTCCCCGCCTCACCGCGACCGCTGAAAACCAACGCAGAATCACTCCCTGGGGCTGGAGTAACTCCCTGGAGTAACTCTTGCTTCTTGGTTCCTTGGTCCTCCAAAAATATTCCAAATGGAATTTAAACTGGAGTGGACCCTCCACAACCAAACTCCAAACTCTGAAAAATAACAGCCTATTGCATTTTATCTGTTTATTTATTGTGTGTATATATATGGTCTATGGTATATAAACACACTGAACTTTTATCTCCTGTTCTGTATTATGTTTACATATTCTGTTGTGCTGCAGCAAGCAAGAATTTCATTGTTCTATCTGGAACACATGACAATAAAACTCTCTTGACTTTTGACTTGAACTTAAGCAAAAAAGGGTTCTGGGGGGAAAAAAGAGCTACCTTAAATTTAGTTGCGTCTGGTTGGGTACCTTTGGTAGGGTGAAGACCATTCCATGCTTTAATTGTGCGGGGGAACTCCATGGAGCAGCCAGCAACTCTGGATAGAAGAAATTTGATGACGTTTCGGGTAGAGACCCTTCTTTAGATTTCCTCTGGTTTTAGTGTTTTTAGTTTAATTTAAAGATACAGTGTGGAACTGAACCAAGGAACTGATTGTGTACTTTGGAAGGAGTAGGAGGGGGACCCACAGCCCCATTTATATCAACGGGTCGATGGTTGAAAGGGTCAAGAACTTCAAATTCCTGGGCGTGCACATCTCTGAAGATCTTTCCTGGTCCGAGAACACTAACGCAATTATCAAAAAAGCTCATCAGCGCCTCTACTTCCTGAGAAGATTACGGAGAGTCGGATTGTCAAGGAAGACTCTCTCTAACTTCTACAGGTGCACAGAGCATACTGACCGGTTGCATCGTGGCTTGGTTCGGCAATTTGAGCGCCCTGGAGAGGAAAAGACTACAAAAAGTAGTAAACACTGCCCAGTCCATCATCGGCTCTGACCTTCCTTCCATCGAGGGGATTTATCGCAGTCGCTGCCTCAAAAAGGCTGGCAGTATCATCAAAGACCCACACCATCCTGGCCACACACTCTTCTCCCTGCTACCTTCAGGTAGAAGGTACAGGAGCCTGAAGACTGCAACGACCAGGTTCAGGAATAGCTACTTCCCCACAGCCATCAGGCTATTAAACCTGACTCGGACAAAACTCTGATTATTAATAACCACTTTGTTATTTGCACTTTACCAGTTTATTTATTCATGTGTGTATATATTTATATCATGGTATATGGACACATTTATCTGTTTTGTAGTAAATGCCTACTATTTTCTGTGTGCTTAAGCAAAGCAAGAATTTCATTGTCCTATACAGGGACACATGACAATAAACTCACTTGAACTTGAACTTGAAACCGGCCCTTTGGCCCACCGAGTCCACGCCGACCACCGATCACCCGTACACTAGTTCTATCCCACACATTAGTGACGTAAGTCAAGAGTCAAGAGTGTTTTATTCTCTCATGGCCCAATGAAATCCTTACTTGCTGCAGCACAACAGAATATGTAAACATACTACTCTGTAAACAATATTATAAATGAGAAAACAAAACTCCATACAGACAGCACCCATATTCAGGATCAATTCCGGGTCTCTGGCACTTTTAGACAGCAACTTTATGGACAATGTACTGCCCCATAGTCTTGATCTGAATGAAAACATACAGTAGCTGTACAGGAGGACAAAGCGTCACTTAGACATTTAAGACTGAAAATGGATAGTTTCTTTTTTTTTCAGTAACCAAAGTTATCAACGTATAATTTTGTGTGTGTTGGAAAACAAAATATAGTGGCACAGCTAATGGACTTGCTGCCTCACATGCCAGAGATCTGTGTTCGATCCTGTCCTCGGGCACTGTCAGTGTTGAATTTGCACATTCTCACTGCAAGCGTGTGGGTTTCCTCCCACATCCCATTGGCTTTGTAGGGTAACTTGTCTCTGTAAAATTGCCCCTAATGTGTAGGGAGTGGGTGAGGAAAGTGGGATAACAGAACTTGCGTGAATGGGTAGACAAAACTGCTGGAGAAACTCAGCAGGTGAGGCAGCATCTATGGAGCGAAGGAAATAGGCGACGTTTCGGGTCAAGACCCTTCTTCAGACTTTTGTGAGGGTGCGGTGGGGGGGGGGGGGGGGGGGGAAGAAGAAAGGAAGATGCGGAGACAGTGGGCTGAAGGAGACCTGGGAAGCGGAGGAGAAAGCAGGGACTACCTGAAATTGGAGGTAGAAGTTCATACTGCTGGGGTGTAAACTGTCCAAGCAAAATATCCAATTTACGGTGGGCCTCACTCTGGCCATGGAGGAGGCCCAGGACAGAAAGGTCGGATTCGGAATGAGAGGGGGAGTTGAAATGCTGAGCCACCGAGAGGTCAGGTTGATTATTGCGGACCGAGCGGAGGTGTTGGGCGAAGCGATCGCCAAGCCTACGCTTGGTCTCACCGATGTAGACGTTGACACCTAGAGCAGCGGATGCAATAGATGAGGCTGGAGGAGGTGCAGGTGAACCTCTGCCGCATCTGGAAAGACTGCTTGGGTCCTTGAATGGAGTCAAGGGGGGAGGTAAAGCGACAAGTGTAGCATTTTCTGCAGTTGCTAGGGAAAGTGCCCGGAGAGGGGGTGGTTTAGGTGACAAGAGACAAATTGACCAGGGAGCTATGGAGGGAGCGGTCTCTGCAGAAAGCCGACAGAGGAGGAGATGGGAAGATGTGGCCAGTGTTGGGATCCCGTTGGAGAAACTCAGCGGGTGAGGCAGCGAAGGAGCGAAGGAATAGGCGACGTTTCTGGGTCGAGACCCTTCTTCAGAATGATGTCAGGAGGGGTGGGGGGCAGGAAAAAGAAAGGAAGAGGCGGTGATAGTAGGCTGTGGGAGAGCTGGGAATGGGAGGGGAAAGAAGGAGAAAGCAAGGACTACCTGAAATTGGAGAAGCCAATGTTCATACCGCTGGGGTGTAAACTACCAAAGCAAAATATGAGGTGCTGTTCCTCCATTTTGCAGCGGGACGCACTCTGAACATACGCTGAATAATCCAACCAGATTTTTGTTTGGAAGTGGAAAGAGATAATAGAAATTGCATTCATTGCAACGTGTAAAAAGAGATGAGATACTGCATTGTAATTTGCTGCATGTCATTATGGTATATATCATGTCTTGATTGGTGAATACGTTTAGTTTGTGACTTTATTTGAAGCAGAAATAATATGTGAATACTTCATTGACCATAATTCCGACAGGTAACTACACACTTCGTCCGAGCACATTATCGCACGTGTCATGCGAGCCGTCTTAAATGACCACCTAAACTGTCATTTGGCAACCTAAAAAGCTGCCAAGGTTGCCTGGCTGGCAACAGGGTAAAAACGTTAAGTGAGAGCCCTGTAATAGCAATCCAAAAGTTGAATGTCAGGGAAGAAAGGGCAGCATGCACAGGCTCGCTCATGACCTAGTGAGCATGAGATTAAACCGGAGTGGGAAGGAAGCAGAGTGAACGTATCTCAGCTGGATCTCTGTCAGGGGCGGCATGGTGGCGCAGCAGTATAGTTACTGCTTCACAGCGCCAGAGACCAGAGTTCGATCCTGATTACGGGTGCTTGTCTTCATGGAGTTTGTAAAGTTCTCCAGGTGACCGTGAAGGTTTTTTCTGGGTGCTCCAATTTTCCCCACACTCCAAAGATGTACTGGATTGCAGGTTACTTTGCTTGGTTTCATTGCAAATTGTCCCTAGTGTGTGTAGGATAATGTTAATGTACGGGGATCGCTGGTCGGCGCAGACTCAGTGAGCCTGTTTCCATGCTGTATCTCTAAACTAAACTAAAGGACAGGATTAAATTGTGCTTATGCAGGGGCAACACAATGAAAATGTGGTTGTTTTGAAACTGGCACCATGAATATTTTGAAAGGCAATAGAGTTATAGACCTAGGGGAGACAAAAAATGCTGGAGAAATTCAGCAAGTGAGGCAGCATCCATGGAGAGAAGGAATATGGAGAGAGCTATACTGCATGGAAACAGGTCGTTCAGTCCAACTTGCCGACCAAGTTAGTATTCTTAATCCCAGTTGTCTGCATTTGTCCATATCCTTTACTCTCTCTAAATGCCTTTTGAAAGTCTAAATTGTATTTGTTTGTATATCTTCCACCAGCAGCGCATTCGGTATGCCATCCGAATGAAAGATACCTCAAGGTCTCTCTTAAATCTCTCCCCTCTCACGCTGTCAAATGTCAAGCTCTTTAATTTTAGTCTCCTCGATTCTGGGAAAAAGACCGATTCACTTTATCTACGCTCATGATGTTATATACTTTAATAAGCTCAACCTTCAGCCTTCTCTGTTCCTAAGAAAAAAGTCACAGCCTCTCCCTTTCACTCCAGCCCACAAATCCAGGTAACATCCGAGTGCATTCTTTCTGCGCCCTTTCCATGAATTGCACACAGTAGTTTAGTTTAGTTTAGATATACAGTGTGGAAACAGGCCGATCAGCGATCCCCACGCAGTAACACCATCCTACACAAACTAGGAGCAATTACACATATCGAGTATACAAACCCAACCAATCCACCTACAAACCTGTACATCTTTGGAGTGTGGGAGGAAACCGAAGATCACGGAGAAAACTTCCGTGATCACGTGGAGAACGTACAAACTCCTTATAGACAGTACCCGTAGTCGGGATCTAACCTGCGTCTCTGGTGCTGTAAGGCAGCAACTCTACTGCTGCACCACCTTGCCGACCTCCAAATGTGGTCTTAATATTTATTGGTCTTCAAGTTTCTTGGATAATTGAAGGAGGTGCATCCCATATTCCACTTGGGTATCTTACAACCCAATGGTATGAACACTAAATTCTCCCATTTAAATTCTAACTTCTCCAAACACCTCCCTTCCCTCTTCCCTTTCACTCACATCAACACTTCCTGCCTGCTGATTCTTCCGCCCCCTTACCTTGGCCGACCTTGCACTGGTTTCCTCCCTCCACTAAAAGTCCATTAAACAGCTTCACAGTTCACAACTATGTATCCCTCTTGGGCTAACAATTGTTTCTACATCTATTTTATATTTCATGTATTTTGTGTTTTCATGACCCTCCTGGATACATAAAGTTCTATTGTATTGTATCGTAAGCGATGTGCAACAACCCAACAATCTGAAACCCCCCCTCACCTGAGGTAATCTGTTGTCGGCCAGGATCTGTCCTACCTCTTTTCGCTTCCAGTTTTTTCACACTTTAGTCTAAAAAAGGGTCCCGACCCACAATATCACATTGCCATTCAAGTTCAAGTTCAAGTGAGTTTATTGTCATGTGTCCCTGTATAGGACAATGAAATTCTTGCTTTGCTTAAGCACACAGAAAATAGTAGGCATTTACTACAAAACAGATAAATGTGTCCATATACCATGATATAAATATATACACACATGAATAAATAAACTGGTAGTGCAAATAACAGAAAGTGGTTGCTAAAATCAGAGTTTTGTCCGAGCCAGGTTTAATAGCCTGATGGCTGAGGGGAAGTAGCTATCCCTGAACCTGGTTGTTGCAGTCTTCAGGCTCCTGTACCTTCTACCTGAAGGTAGCAGGGAGATGAGTGTGTGGCCAGGATGGTGTGGGTCTTTGATGATACTGCCAGCCTTTTTGAGGCAGCGACTGCGATAAATCCCCTCGATGGAAGGAAGGTCAGAGCCGATGATGGACTGGGCAGTGTTTACTACTTTTTGTAGTCTTTTCCTCTCCAGGGCGCTCAAATTGCCGAACCAAGCCACGATGCAACCGGTCAGCATGCTCTCGACTGTGCACCTGTAGAAGTTAGAGAGAGTCTTCCTTGACAATCCGACTCTCCGTAATCTTCTCAGGAAGTAGAGGCGCTGATGAGCTTTTTTGATAATTGCGTTAGTGTTCTCGGACCAGGAAAGGTCTTCAGAGATGTGCACGCCCAGGAATTTGAAGTTCTTGACCCTTTCAACCATCGACCCGTTGATATAAATGGGGTCATTTTCACCAGAGATGCTGTCTGACCCACTGAGTTACTCCAGCACTTTGTGCCAACCACATATTACAGCCACTACGGCTGCATTCAATTCTGAACATTTTTCCTGTTGGATTAGGTATCCATTTTAGTCTTCAATGGACAAAATTCTATAGACAGTTCTTAAGTATAGGAGCAGGGAGGTTCTACTGCAGTTGTACAGGGTCTTGGTGAGACCACACCTGGAGTATTGCGTACAGTTTTGGTCTCCTAATCTGAGGAAAGACATTCTTGCCATAGAGGGAGTACAGAGAAGGTTCACCAGACTGATTCCTGGGATGTCAGGACTTTCATCTCTGGAATTCTCTCCCGCAGAAGGTAGTTGAGGCCAGTTCATTGGCTATATTTAAGAGGGAGTTAGATGTGGCCCTTGTGGCTAAAGGGATCAGGGGGTATGGAGGGAAGGCAGGTACAGGATACTGAGTTGGATGATCAGCCATGATCATATTGAATGGCGGTGCAGGCTCGAAGGGCCGAATGGCCTACTCCTGCACCTATTTTCTATGTTTCTATGTTAAAGAAATGAATAATTCATGAGTATTTCCAAATTGTATGAAGTTGAACTACTTACCATAGAGAAATAATCCTATTATTATTTTATCTTGCCCATTAAGACGAAAGGTGTAATTGCCTTGATCTTCACGTTTTAAAGTTGTTATCTCCACACCTCCATGAACTGCATGGAATTTTAAACGGTCTTTGAATTGTTCACTTGTATACTCTGTAGGTTTATCTGGAATGTGATCCAAAATAGTGACAGAGCTTTTGTCGCCAGAGATGAAAGTCCATAATATTTCATTCTTGCTGAGATCTTCTTGGTATTCAGTTTTCAGGAAAATTGATGATCCAATTATGCCAAATAATTCCATCCATTCAACTGAATAAGAGAGAAAATTAAATCATTAAACTGTACAAACAGCAAAACAATAATTTTCAACTGCAATGAGAACATTGTATGTGGGCAAATATTGGTGTAATTCCAAGATGGGATTTCAGAACTTGGCCAGACACAAAAAGCTTGAGTAACTCAGCATCTTTGGAGTAAAGGTATGGGTGACATTTTAGATCGAGACCCTTCTTCAAGAATGCTGCCTGACCCGCTGAGTTCCTCCAGCTTTTTGTGTTTATCTTCGGTTTAAACCAGCATCTGCAGTTCCTTCCTATACATTCAGGACTTGCCTACAGGGTATCCATTTGATTAAACTGAAACAAAGCTAAATAGGCTGAAAAAGCATAAAGAGAAATTTAAATACGAGTTGCAGTGCCCTCCATAATGTTTGGGACAAAGGCCCATCATTTATTTATTTGCCTCTATACTCCACAATTTGAGATCTGTCATAGAAAAAAAATCACATGCAGTTAAAGTGCACATTGTCAGATCTTAATAAAGGCCATTTTTATACATTTTGGTCTCCAAGTAGAAATTACAACAGTGTTTATACATAGTCCCCACATTTCAGGGCACCATAATGTTTGGGACACAGCAATGTCATGTTTAGTATTTTGTTGCATATCCTTTGCATGCAATGACTGTTTTAAGTATGTGATTCATGGACATCACCAGTTGCTGGGTGTCTTCTCTGGCGATGCTCTGCCAGGTCTGTATTGCAGCCATCTTTAGCTTATGCTTTAGCTAGCCCCCTTCAGTTTTCTCTTCAGCATATAAAAGGCACGCTCAATTGGGTTCAGAATGGGTGATTGACTTGGCCACTCAAGAATTTACATTTTTTTTGCTTTGAAAAACTCCTTTGTTGCTTTAGCAGTATGTTTGGGATCATTGTCTTGCTGTAAAATGAAATGCCGGCCAATGGGTTTTGAGGCATTTGTTTGGACTTGAGCAGATAGGTTGTGTCTATACACTTCAGAATTCATTATGCTACTACCATCAGCAGTTGTATCATCAATGAAGATAAGTGAGCCAGTACCTTCAGCAGCCATACATGCCCAGGCCATAACACCCCCACCACCGTGTTTCACAGATGAGGTTGTGTCTTTGGAGCGATTTCTATCTTTAATTTGTGTATTGATGATGTCCTTATTACTTATTTTTCACCGACTATGTTTTTTTTCTCTTCTGTTTACTTTGTAAGGTGACCTTGAGATTTGAAAGGCGCCCGAAAATAAAATGTATTATTATTATTATTATTCATACCGCTGGGGTGTGACCTACCTAAACGAAGGAGGGAGGTTTCACGACAGTCAGGTCACGACCCATGACCCGTACTGTTGCTACACTACACCAAAGTGGAGTACACGCGATGAACTGCAGGTAGGCACTTACCATGGTTTCCAGCGTAGCGGGCCCGTTAAAACCCGCCGAAAGTGTCAATTTTTGCGCTGTAATTAATTATGGAAATCGGGATAAGCGTGAGAGACATTTAGCCTGCTTCAGAATTCCAAAAGTGAGGAGAAATGACGGTAGATAGAAGCGAGAGCTGAAGGGACAACAACAGCCAGAGTGCTTGGCGAACATTGGCCGTTTCAGATTCAGATCAGATTCAGATTCAATTTTAATTGTCATTGTCAGTGTACAGTACAGAGACAACAAAATGCATTTAGCATCTCCCTGGAAGAGCGACATAGCAAATGATTTGAATAAATAATAATAAGTGATAATAAGTGTCCGGGGGGTGGGGGGGGGGGTGATTGGCAGTCACCGAGGTACGTTGTTGAGTAGAGTGACAGCCGCCGGGAAGAAGCTGTTCCTGGACCTGCTGGTTCGGCAACGGAGAGACCTGTAGCGCCTCCCGGATGGTAGGAGGGTAAACAGTCCATGGTTGGGGTGAGAGCAGTCCTTGGCGATGCTGAGCGCCCTCCGCAGACAACGCTTGCTTTGGACAGACTCAATGGAGGGGAGCGAGGAACCGGTGATGCGTTGGGCAATTTTCACCACCCTCTGCAATGCCTTCCGGTCGGAGACAGAGCAGTTGCCATACCATACTGTGATGCAGTTGGTAAGGATGCTCTTGATGGTGCAGCGGTAGAAGTTCACCAGGATCTGAGGAGACAGATGGACCTTCTTCAGTCTCCTCAGGAAGAAGAGACGCTGGTGAGCCTTCTTGATCAGAGTTGAGGTATTGTGGGTCCAAGAGAGGTCATCGGAGATGTTGACTCCCAGGAACCTGAAGCTAGAAACACGTTCCACCTCCGTCCCGTTAATGTGGATGGGGGTGTGCGTGCCGCCCCTGGACTTCCTGAAGTCTACAATGAGCTCCTTGGTCTTCTTGGAGTTAAGGGCCAGGTTGTTGTCAGCGCACCATGCTGCTAAGTGCTGGACCTCCTCCCTGTAGGCCGACTCATCGTTGTTGCTGATGAGGCCAATCACCGTTGTATCATCTGCATACTTGATGATGGTGTTAGTACCATGTACAGGTGTGCAGTCATAGGTGAAAAGGGAGTAGAGGAGGGGGCTCAGCACACAGCCCTGTGGAACGCCGGTGTTCAGGGTGAGGGTTGAAGAGGTGTGCTTGTCTAACCTAACAGACTGGGGTCTGTTGGTTAGAAAGTCCAGTATCCAGTTGCAGAGGGAGGGGTCGATGCCCAGGTTACCGAGTTTGGTGATCAGTTTTGATGGTATAATGGTGTTGAATGCTGAGCTGTAATCGATGAACAGCAGATACGTAAGTGTCTCTGTTGTCGAGGTGGGAGAGGGCGGAGTGAAGTGCCGTTGAGATGGCATCCTCCGTACTCCTGTTCTTGCAGTAGGCAAACTGATAGGGATCCAGTGTGGGGGGTAGGCAGCTTTTGAGGTGTGCCAGGACCAGCCTCTCGAAGCACTTGGTGATGATGGGGGTAAGTGCAACTGGGCGGAAGTCGTTGAGGCTTGCCGCAGTGGAGTGTTTTGGCACTGGCACGATGGAGGTGGTTTTAAGGCACGTGGGGACAACTGCTTGGGCAAGTGACAGGTTGAAGATGTCAGTCCAGACGTCTGTCAGCTGCGCAGCACAGGCCCTGAGCACGCGTCCGGGGATGCCGTCAGGGCCAGCAGCTTTACGTGCATTAGTCCTACTCGGTGCCACAAATACGTCGTCTGGGGTGAGTGTGAGGGGTTGGTGATCGGCAGGTAGCACAGCCTTGATGGCTGTCTCTAGATTGTCCCTGTCGAAGCGGCCATAGAAGTGGTTAAGCTCCTCAATGAAGGAGGCGTCGCTGGATATGGGTGTGGTGTTGGAGGGTCTGTAGTCCGTGATGGCCTGGATGCCTTGCCACATGCGTCGGGGGTCGGAGTTGTTGTTGAAGTGCTCCTCAATCCTGAGCTTATGGCAGTGCTTGGCCTTCTTGATGCCCCTCTTCAGGTTAGCCCTGGCTGAACTGTAGGCTCGAGCATCGCCTGACCTGAAAGCGGTGTCCCGTGCTTTCAGCAGT